>NW_005196813.1:0-1400 GCF_000372725.1 Emiliania huxleyi CCMP1516
GCCGCCCTCGCCCGCCTCAGCGCCTAATGCGCGACCGCAGCTGTGAGTTCTCCGTCCGCAGTTCTGCCACCTCGGTCTGCAGCGGCGCCATCTGGGCCTGCAGCCGCTCGTTCTCCGCACACTGTGCCGCCACTTGGTCTCGCAGCGGCGCCATCATGCGCTGGCACACGGCGAAGGGGCACGTCGCCTCGTGCGCCGCCTTGTCTGCCAGCAGCCCCGACCACGCGCAGCCAGCCTCCGCCGCGGCGCACGCGCGCGGCCGCTGCGGGCAGCCTTGCTCGTGGGCGGCGAGTTCGCCGCGGGTCGTCGCCACCCCGCAGTGCGAACACGCCGCCGGCAGCGCCGCGATCCGCTCCTCGTGGCTTCTGTTTCGGATGGCCTGGCTCAGCGGTCCGAGAGCCATGCGGCACTCGGGGCAGCGGCGCGGGGCTCGCAGGTTGGTGTCGCAGGAGGCGCAGAAGACGTGGCCCTCCCGGCACTGGTGCTGCTGCCCGTCCTGCACCTCAAGACAGACGGGGCACTCCAGGCGCTGGGCGGCCATTTCTTGACTCAGAAAAAAGAAAACGACGCCTGAGAAGCTCCCAGCCTGGGCGACAAACCTGAAGACATTTTGAACGAGTGGGCGGGCAGGCTGTCTGTTTACAGGCGCCGTCCGCCCGCGCGCGCGCCGACCCAACTCCGAGCACGCTCGCTCGCCGCTGGGCGGCGCGCGTCCACACTGCGTCGGCAACACGACGCAGGAGCTCGCTCACTGCTGCTGCGGCGGCGGCAGCGACGGCGACTGCGAGCTGACGGCTGACGGCTGTACGGCTGTACGGCTGACGGCTGGCGGCTGGCGGCTGCGGCGAACGGCGACGGCTCGGTTCGCGTTCGCCCCGCGACGGTGCGACTGAGCCTGCCGCGCTCGATCTGGGAGCCACTCGGCGCCAGTTCGAGCGGCGGTCGGCTTGGCCACTGCGGGTGCGACGCATGATAGAGCTGCTGGGCGCCGCATCGTGTACTACCGACCCACGCCAAGGCGCGGGGCGGTGGTGCTCGCCGGCGCTCGCGGTGCTTCGGTGCTCGAGCGCGCTCAACATTGTGGTCGTTCAGGGCGGCTCGCACAGCGCCCGCAGGCACACACACACACACACACACACACACACACACACACACACACACACACACACACACACACACACACACACACACACACACACACACACACACACACACACACACACACACACACACACACACACACACACACACACACACACACACACACACACAGCCCCTTCCCCTTCCCCTTCAAGGGCGAGGACACGCGCAGGGGCCGCACCTCTAGCGAAGCCCACAGAGTGGGAGACTCCTATCACCGCCCTGCCACCCACGTGAGCCTTTTGGCCGCCTCTGTCAGT
>NW_005196812.1:0-1400 GCF_000372725.1 Emiliania huxleyi CCMP1516
CATCGGCCACCGATGGTCGACGCCGCGCTCCCCGAGGTCGACCCGTCGCTGATGCGAGTGTTGCGGCTGCTGGCGCTGCCGCCAGCCGAGGCCGCCACCCACCTCGCCGGCGCCACCGCCGCCGCCGCTTCGCCTCGCGGCTTTGGGGCACCGCCCCTCGTCAGCGCGGCTGGTGTCGACGCGTGGGCTGCCCTCGCCGCCCCATCGAGCACCGCCATCGAGCGCGCCGCGTACGCCCGCCTCCTCCGCGAGTGTCGCGCCAGCCTGCGCGCCCTCGAGGCGGCGCAGCGAGGCCCCATCGCCGGCTTCCAGGCGAACCTCGCCTCGGTGGCCGTGGCGTCGGTCGTGCGGCGAGGAGAGGCGACAGCGCTGAGACAAACGATCGCGGCGGCGAGGGCGGGTGCGAGGAAGGCAAGGCCAAGGGAGAATGTGGCGGGCCGTCACGAGTAGAGCAGGAGCCGACATGTCGACTGGGGGGGGGGGGGGAGAGACTTGCACAGACCTGTTGACCTCTGTGAGCATGCACACAAGCACATGCTATACGCTCCTTTTGGATGACACGTCGTTGTGCCAGTCAACCCTGGAGGCGGATTAGCGGGGTCTGTCCGACTCGCTCGCTGCACGGTTGGCTGCGGCGCTCCGGCGCAAGCCGACGCTCGAGAAGTGGCGCCACTCTGCGTGGCTGCCCTCCGGGCTTGTCCTTGGCTCTCCGACATCGATCGAGCACGCGTGTCCGACGAGCGGCTTGCCGTGCGGGTGGCTTTGTGTGGCTCTTGTCGAGAGCGTTTTGCGGCCCGCCGGGTGAGAGAATATGTGTCGTCTGATGTGTCACTGTGTACGTCATATCAGTCTTGATAACAAGCACGGTCGATCCGTCGAAGCGATATACTCGTCACGTCACGCTGGACGGCTTGCACGGAACTCTGTGCCGGCACACACAGGAAGAGCCGTACGGCAAGAAGAGCTCGATAGGGAGCGAGAATCGTCGAAGGTGCTCACGCAGGTTTCGGACGTCCGTCCTGGTGCGGTCAGTTCCCCCCAGGTTTGAACGCGCAGGTCTCAAAACTCGTCGAGCACTCGTAGCCTTTCTGCGACTCTCTGCGTGCTGCCGGCTCGGGAAGAGCAGATTTTGCAAGATATCTCAACGAGATCCGACATCTGCGCGGTCATTTTTGGAGTGATCTTACCGCGTCATGACGGAGTCTTGATACCTCTCGGAGCACCTCTAACGGTTCTCGCTCCCTATCGAGATCTTCTTGCCGGATGGCTCTTCCTGTTTTGCGGGGCGCGCTGAGCTCTGTGTCAAGCTCGAAGGGCAACGGAAACGAGTGCATCGCTTCGATAGACCGACCGTGCTTGTACCAAGACCGATCTCACGTACACAGTTACACTCCAGACGT
>NW_005196811.1:0-1399 GCF_000372725.1 Emiliania huxleyi CCMP1516
GCGGCGGTGAGGGCGGTGGACGCGGTGAGGGCGGCGGCGGCGGACTGGCAGGAGAAGGAGGTGAGGGCGGCGGCGGTATGGGCGGCGGCCGCAAGGATGGAGGCGGTGGCGGCGGTGAGGGCGGCGGCGGCGGTGACGGCGGCGGCGGTGGACTGGGCGGCGGCGGCGGTGCGGGCGGCGGCGGCGGCTTGGACGGTGGCGGCGCCGATGGCGGTGACGCTGGCGTGCTCGCGAGCGAGCGCCGGGCGCGTGGCGTGGTCGAGAGCACCGCCTGTGTTGCCTGCTGGCCACCGATGCCGACGCCGACGCCGCCGCTGCCGGTCTTTTGGGCCACGTCCGAGCCGGGGGCGTGCCCAGGATCGCCCCGCACCGTGGTGGTGAACAGGAGGAGGGACAAGAAACTGGAGGCCATTGGCGGTCACGCACGCACGAGATACGTTGTGATTCTCGTCGGGCCAAACTCGGCGTGCGGTTCAATGAGTGTGCTATTTTTTTCTCCTTTGTCTCGAATAACTGGGAGGATGTGGCCTTGAGTTATGTGTACGCCTACTCCGGGTGTGTGGCAGCCCGCTGGCTGTGTGTCTTGTGAGCCTGTTTGTGTCTTTGTGTCGCTCGTGCGTGTCGTCATCATCTGTCTAGCGTCCACCCATACCGCGTTGGTGTCCAGTCCGAGCCTGGCTGTTCTTCACCTACCTTGTCCGCCCGTGCCTTTTGGTGTACCCCGTTTGTGCCGCGTCCTGTGCCCCCGAGTTCATTTTATAGAACTCCTAGTGAGTGAGTATGTGTTGAAAGCGCCATCGCAACTGCCATGTCGGCAGGTTGTCGGCTGCCGCTCTCGCCCCGCCCGCTGGCTGGCGGCGCGGTCTAGTGCCGCGGCTCCCAGCCCTCCTGTGGGCCCGCGGCGGCTCGCCGCGGCGGTTCTGAACAATGGGATCGGTCCGGGTTCATCCCGGCGTGCAGCCGGAGCCGCTTCTTCGCCGAAATGTTGCTCAACCTCTTTGTCGACAAAGTTGTGCCCGAGCTCCTGCTGCTCGACTGCGCGGCGGAACCGGCCCCTCGAGGCTGAGATGTGAGGCGCCGGCACCGGGGCTACAACGCGGGGCCATCTCCGGGCTGTCTCGGGCAACCTCAAAATTGGCGCCTCTCTCTGCTGCTGCTGCTGCTGGTGGTGGTGCTGCTGCTGGTGCAGATGCTGCTGCTGGTGCGGCGCGGCTCTCCGACTCGACTCGACGCGCGCGTCGCGGGCATCTGAGGCGGCGGGGGCGTCGTGGGCGGCAGCGATCGCGGCTCGACGGTGGAGGTGGAGGCTGGAGGCGGTGGTGGACCTTTGAGTTTATTTAATGGTCGAGTACGAGGACTGGGGGGTCCACCTGGGAGGCAGGGGGTTCAACCAGGCGAC
>NW_005196810.1:0-21385 GCF_000372725.1 Emiliania huxleyi CCMP1516
GGTCGTCACATTGTGATCCCCGACGTCGTCAAATGTCGCCCGCCTGTCCTTCCCCCCGTTCTCGTCTGGTAATCTCATCTTATTATCCCATCGATGCTTGAGGCTGGCTACTGCCACTTCGCTCCACAACCGTCCCGCCACCCCTGCCGTGTGCGACCCCGGCCTCACTGTCTTTCGATATTGCTCGCACACCCACTCGTGCGCGCTCTTACACATGTGTCCGTACGTCCGTCGGTCCACTATCTCCCTCTTCTCTGCGTTCTCTGCCGCCTCCCTTCGCACCGTGTACATGCATGGCCGCGTCCGCACCGCGTCCCGCACCACTTTCGAGGCGTCCTCCGTGTCGTTATCCCCGAGGTGTGCTGTCGCCACCGCGTCGGCGTAAGCGTTGCAGGCTATTCCCACGTGTGCTGGCACCCACATGAAGACCACCGCCTCTAGCTTCGATCTATAGTAAGCGATCGCCTCCAGCAGTCCGCCTCTCTCCCAGTCCCTCAGGCCTTCTGGCATCCCTTTGCGGTGCGCATTCTCAATCTGCTGCAGCGCGGGTTTGCAGTCGCATAGCACTAAGCACCGCCGCGCTTGCGCGTCGCTCGCGCTCGCCATTTTGCGTAAGTATGCGAGTATCGCGTACATCTCCGCGTCTATCGGCTCCCACATGTTCGGCAGCTTTCCTCCCCACATTCCCGCCCCAAACGCTATCCGTATCTCCCCTTCTTCACAGGGTCCGATTCCGTTGGGATCCTTTACCTGTGCGTCTCCCGGGACGCTCTTTCCGAATCGTGTCGGTCCTTCGAACACGCCGTACGCCACCCTAGGGTTCGGCACGTACTTTCCATCCTCCGCCCTTTTGTCTTCATGGTCCTTTCCTCCGTCCGTCGCCGCAAAGTGTGTGAACTGGTGTGAGACGTGCAGCGCGAGGCATGTCTGCGCTACTTTCACGTTCAAGGCTCGTCCCTTCCCCGACCGCAGCGGCTCGCTGTCTTTTCCCATCTTAATTCGCTTCCCGTTGCCGTCCGTCAGCTCTCCCCCCGTCTCAAATTCGTCGTATCGGAGCAGGAAGCGCGTTAGTGGGTCCTCCTGTAGCTCCCCTACTCTGATCGCGCTCGCCCCGTGTCCGTGCCCCACGAACAGCTCGTAGTCTTCTTTCTTCCAGTTTATGTGTCTCTGGGGCGCCCCCTCTGGGAACAACGTCTCATCCGCCCCGAGGCTCCCCTCCTGTCGCTCCCTCTCCTGTCTCTCCATCATCTTTCTCACCGCGTCCTTCGTGATCTTATTTTGCTCGGGTATCAGTAGCTAAAAGTACACTGAACGCGGCAGCACCGTTTCTTCCGCTTTTCGACGTCCACGGCGGCGAGACTAAGAGCCTTCGGCGAACCGACCGGCGGCGACAGAGTCCTCTATTCGGACCGGCTAAGCTCGCAGTCGCCGTAATCACCGCACACCACGCTCGGTGGCGCATATATGCGCCTCCCGCTGAGCCGCCTCGGCGCCGTCCAGCGGGCGACAATCGTGAGCATGGCCGCCTCGGCGCTGCCAGTGCAGCGTCTACCTTACCGAGGCGTGCTCCTCGACTGGACGCAGGCCGGTGCGCCGCCTCCCTCCGAGTTTGAGGCGCGCATTGCGCCGAGCCTCGAGCGGTGGACGGCGGAGGGCGTCAAGTCGTGCATGTTCAAGCTACCAATCGAGAACGCCGGCCTTGCGAGCGTGGCGGCGCAGCACGGCTTCGTCTTCCACCACGTGCCCCTCGACGCGGACGGCCGCCACGTCGTGCTTAAACGCTGGCTGCAGCCGCGGCTCACCGACAAGGTTCCGCCCTTCGCGACGCACCAGGTCGGCATCGCGGGCCTCTGCATCAGCGACACGGGAAAGCTGCTCGTGGTGCGGGAGTGGCGGGACGACGCCGAGAGCGGCACGCGGAGCCCTTCGGCGCAGTGGAAGCTGCCCGGCGGCCTCCTCGACCCGGGCGAGTCCTTTGGCGACGCATCGGTGCGAGAGACGCTCGAGGAGACGGGCGTGCGGACCCGCTTCAGGTCGCTGCTCTGCTTCTGGCACCGGCACGGCCTGACTTGGGGCAAGAGTGACCTCTACTACGTGGCGCGGCTGGAGCCGGAGGGAGGCGGAGAGCCGGAGATTAACCTCGACCCGGAGGAGATCAGCGACTGCCGCTGGATGAGCGTGTCCGAGTTCCTCTCGACTCAGGACCACCCGCTCATCACAGCGGTGCTCAGGCGCTCGTACGGGATCGAGGCGACCGAGGAGGCTGCGGCGGCGGCGAGCTTGGCGGAGCAGCCAACGCCGCTGGTGGAGCTGCTCGAGGCGGGCGTGCAGTGGCCAGGGCGAGAGCCGTACCCGACCTACTTTGCGAGCTCCTGCGATGCGGCGGCGGCCGAGGGTGTTTCTCGGTAACACAAATCTCGACGAGTAGCAAATAGGAAAGATGGAAGAAAACTCAGGCCGACGGCCACACACGACACACAGCGGACTACGAACTAGGCAGAATACTGACAGGTGACAGAGGAGACGGACTTTCCCGGGGCGCGGGGGCGGGGCGCGGGGGCGAAGAAATAGGCGAAAGTGTGGAGAGTTAGGATGGGGTGGGGCACAAAATCTCTCGGCTCTCCTTCTTGTTTGGGTGGGGGGTTCCCTAAAGCGGAGAACAGGGAGGGATTTTAAAGAGAGACCGAAAAAGAAATCAGAACTCGCATCACCGGCTGCGCATCACACCGCCGCTGCCGACTCCACACTCCGCCGCCCGCGGCGCCCAAGAAGCGGCGAAAGACGAAGACGAAGGGGGCCAAGGCAACCACGCACGTTCGACGCTTACCACCTTGCCCGCGCAAATGCGCTCGCGGCTCCTCCCGCTGTTGCTCCTGCTCGCCGTGACTCGCGGCTCCTCGGCTCTCTCCGCTCTGCCGCCGCTCGAGCGTCGTCGCGCGGACCTCGCCTCCATCAGTCTCGAGTGGCTCGTGCAGCGGCCGGCGGGCAGCGAGCCGCCGAGCTCGCCTCCGGTGCTATTTGTGCATGGCAGCTTTCACGGCGCGTGGTGCTGGGAGCGCTGGATGGGCCGCTTCGCCGCCTCGCTCGGCTGCGAGTGCCACGCCGTCTCGCTGCGCGGCACCAGCGGCTCTCCCACCGGCAACTGCCGCCAGCGCTCCGTCAAGATTGAGGAGCACGTGTCTGACCTCGCCGCCTTTGTCGACGGCCCTCTCGCCGCGTCGTCGGCCGGCCCGCCCGTCCTGGTCGGCCACTCCTTTGGCGGCGCCTCGGTCCTCAAGTACCTCGAGGCTGGCCACGCCGCCTCGGCCGCCGTCCTGCTCTGCTCTGTCCCGCCGTCGGGCAACAGTGCGATGACGCTGCGCTTCGTCCGCCGCTCGCCGGCGGCCGCGTGGCTCCTCGTGCGCGGCTTCGCCTTCAAGGAGGCTGCGCGCTCCTCCTCGGTGGCGAGGCGGCTCTTCTTCGACGACGAGATGGGCGAGGAGGAGGTGGAGGCGCACGTGGCCCGCTTCGCCGCCGACTCGAGGTGCGGCATCAACCTCTCCGACTTCAACAAGGCGCTGCCGTCGCGCCAGGCGGACGCGGTCGGCCGGGCAACGTGGCTCGCCACGGCCCCGCCTGCGCTGGTGATCGGCGCCGAGGCGGACGGGGTGGTGGACGCGGAGGGCGTGGAGGAGACGGCGGCCTTCCTGGGCACGAGGGCGCGCGTGCTGCGAGGCGCGCCGCACGATATCATGCTGGCGGCCGGGTGGGAGGCGGCCGCCGACGAGGTGGTGCAGTGGGTGGACGGCCAAGAACTTGCCAGAAGCTCGCCGCATGCGGCAAGAGGATAGAGAGCTCTATGCGCTGACCGAAGTGCGAAGACCGATATGCAGGTTGGCGCACAAATAAATAAATAAAAACGGACACCTCTACTGTGAGATATGTATGGATCTCTTTGTGCAGGGTTCTTTGTGGGTGTGGTCGGCCACTAGCCGGGGTCGTCCTCCCGGTGGGGGACTAGCACTAGCCGTCTTCCACATGGTCCCTCGGGGGGTCCCTGCTGCTCCTAATCTCTTCGTACATCCTCCTGCTGATATCTCCGCAAAGTCCTGCTCCCTCCCTCGTCTCGCCCTGCGCGTCTGCTCCGCCTCACCGTCTTCTGCCCTGCGCCGTCTGGCGACGGGTCCTCCATAGTCGGTTGAGGTCGCCGCCCTCCTCGTGCCTCTTCCCAACGTTCCCTCGGCGGCCGATGCCGTCTGCTCCGGCTCCCCAGTCCCCGGGTCTGCCCTGCTCTCGTCTGCGCTAGTTTCTGCTTCGTCCTCACCGGCGTCTCTCCTCTTCCTCCTCCCCTTCTTGTATGCTCGCACGCTCCACGGAGCATGCTTTTTTATTACTGTATACTGAAGCTGAAATCGCATTCGCCAGCTTAGTCCATTGTGCATATTGAGTCGCGTATCGCTATCGCCTAAGGCCTATCGGAGGACGGAGGGCGAGGACCCCGAGCGGGCCGAGGACCGAGGAGCGAGGTCCCCGCGCCTCGCGTGTCGCGAGAGGACCCGCGTTTCGACCGAGTCCGAGAGGTCTCGACACTCGGGGCCGCCGCGGGGTGGTGTGCCCCCCTATTTGCCCCCTGATGCATGCACATGCACTGTATCCTAGTGGAGCAATAGGGAATAGGGGTCCCGTACCATGCGGAATCGACCCTATCAAGTGCTCAAGTGCTCAAGTGGGGCACTCTCTCTCTAAGGTACTCTCCACCACCCTCGCTCGCCCAGGGATCTACAATGCTGTCTTAAGGTCCGACCTGTGGGCTCTGCCTGCGCTCGGCACCGGGCACCGCCTCGGTATACAAAATGCGCCTGCGGGCGGACCCTTACAGATCACAGATCACAGATCACTAACATGATGGTTGTGGGATCCATTGTGCGGGGCAACGTCCGTCCGCCCTGTCTCCTGACGCATCAGCGCGTGAGGAATGCAGCACTTTGACGGGCGAATCCCCGAGAGCGCGAGCCCCCCCGGGCCAATATACCGACGCGCAGACCTAGCTCGGTACCCTTCTGCTATCCTGCACGGCGGCCGCGCCAAGGGGGCGCGTCGGCGCGGCGAGTCGGAAAATAACCGGGCGCCACCGACAGCCCGAAGATCAAGGTTCGCTGAGGTGGTGCTGACGAATGACACGACTCGCAGGGTGAGGGAGGGCGCAACATTGGCTCGCCAGGCGTCCCAGGCTCGACGAGTCGCGATGGCCTGCCAGGCTGCTACTGCAAGCGGCGCAGCACCCGAGGTGTCGCCGTTAGCGACAGCCCCAACTGGAGAGGAGCGAGTGTCGGGGGAAGAGGACGAATCGGCCGCGGAGACGGCTCGAATGGCCGCCGCGATCGATGCCGCCTTTCGAAAGGCGGTCGTTGATGGAGTGCCACGCCGCAGCGAGGCGGTGGAGGCGGCTGCGGCCAGGCTTTCCGCAACTCGGGCGACGGCGTCGCGCCGCTCGGAGGGGCTGTCGATGGCGAGCGACAGAGATTCGGATGTCTCCCTCGGCGCTTTCTCCGTGGCGCTCTCCGCCGTCGCCTACAGAGGCGTCTCCCGGATCTTGACGCAGGCGTGGGCGTCACCGATGCTTGCCTGCACGCTTGCTGCGTGTGGGATGGTGCTCACGCCATTCCTGTTTATCAGCCTCGTCATGACTGGTCTCGGCCTCCTCTGCTGCGCCCCCGTGGCCCTCCTCGCCCTGTGCGGCACTTTGCTTCCCTCCGCGCTGCGGCAGCTTACCTCGGGCGCCGTCGGCCTGACGCAGAGCGGCGTCGTCGCCCACGCGTTATCGAGCGCGAAAGCCTTTGCCGTCGAGCGGCCGGTGCAATCTGTTGCTCTTGTGGGCGGCGTTATGACCGCTTCGCCCCTCGTGCTCCTCCTCCTTGCGGTCGGCGCCTTTTGGTACATCGTCCTCTTCCCGTTGACGGTGCCCCTCACCCTCTACCTCGGCTACACTCGCCTGTTGCCGCCGCTGAGGGAGGTTCTCACTGACCCCGCCACCGGAAGACTCGAGTGGCAGTGGCCCAAGCACTGCGCGTATCGGCCCTACGCCGAGGTCCCCTCGGGCGACTCAGAGGACGAGTCGGACGACGCCTACATGCACCTTGACGGCCTGCGGCCCGTCCGCGCCGCGCCGAGGATCCGGAAGGAAGACCAATGACAGGGTTGCTTTCTGCAGCTCCCCAGCCGCAGACGTTTCAAGAGAGAGATTTTTAGCAATACCTTGTTTTGTGGCGTTTCGATGTTTGGGGTAGCGATGACGAGTCGGTGCGAGCTTTGAGTGTCGAGTGGCTACAGAGATGTATGTATGTATGTAGGAAGGTGAAGTCTGAAGAACATCGGACTGGACACCAACGCGGTATGGGTGGACGCGAAGAAAGAAAGAAAAAAAGCGGACAAGCCAAGGGAGGGATGGGAGGACGGCACGCCGCCACCACACAGGGATTTTAAGGAGAGGGGTGTGGTGCGCTAGCCGTCGCCCACCCTTGGGCGTCCGCCTCTTCCTATCTCTCTTCGCAGTCCTTCTCCGATTCTCGCTTCAACCTTCGTGCCACCTCGCGGTCGCCCCCTTCTCGTCGTGGTCTCCCTTGTCGCTTCTTCCTCTGTCGCGTCGCTCTCCTCTGCCTCGACAGACAGCGATTTCGGTGTTTTTCTTCAATCCACCTGCTGCTCGAGGAGCCACTCGGCCCAGCGGTACGCGGTACGGCCAGATCCCAATACCGCGCCCGCTGTGCCTACGCCGCTGATCGAGCTTTAGCCTGACCGTCACACTATGCTCCTCCTGCCGACGCTCGCGCATGTGACCCACGCCACTACTGGTCCCGCGTCGCGGGCGGCCGCATCTCGCGTGTCGCGAGCGCCGCTCATGGCTGAGCAGCTGCGTGCGCCGGACGGCTCCTTTGGCGCAGAGCTGGGCGTGGACGATGAGCTTTCGTACGGTGTGCGACTGCCCGACGAGGCCGACGACGAGGCGGACTGGCTCTTTTTCGACCGCGCGCGCATCTGGGTGCAGGCAGGCGACGGCGGCAACGGGTGCGTTGCTTTCCGGCGCGAGAAGGACAAGCCAAAGATGGGGCCGGCGGGCGGCAACGGCGGGCGCGGCGGCTCCATTCACCTCGTCTGCGACGAGGGACTCAACATGCTCAAGCAGGAGGTCCACTTCCGAGCAACGGGCGGCCAGAACGGCATGGGCAAGGCGCGGCACGGCGAGTCGGGCGGCGACGTCACGGCCAGCCGCTCTCTGTCAGAGTTCTCTCCCTTCGCACGCGAGGTGCGTGGCTCACTCTCGGTGAGTGGCGCTGGTAGGTGCGCGTGCCGCCCGGCACGGTCGTGCGGCAGGACGAGGACGACGCGCTGGTGGGCGAGGTGCTGCGGCACGGCGACAGCATGCGCGTCGCTCGCGGAGGGCGAGGAGGGCGCGGGAACGCAGCCTTCAAGACTGCCCGGGACACGACGCCTCGGCTCGCGGAGCAGGGCGAGCCGGGAGGGCAGCGCTGGCTCAAGCTCGAGCTCAAGCTGCTCGCGGACGTGCCTCGCGCGCGCTGGCCACGCCGCAGCCCGCCCGAGCCCCCTCGGCACGGGAGCTTGTTCGGATGGTAGGTTGGCTTGGTCGGCGTACCCAACGCGGGCAAGTCCTCTCTCCTCGCCGCCGCCACGAACGCCAAGCCGAAGATTGCGCCGTACGCCTTCACCACCGTCACCCCCAACTTGGGCGTCTGGCGCTCCGCGGCGGACACCGAGGCAGACGCCCGCTCGCTAGCGCCCCGGGGCTTGAGGCGGGGCAGGGCTGAGGCGGCGCGCCCCTCGCTGCAGGCGTCGCTCGTCCTCGCCGACATCCCCGGCTTGCTCGAGGGGGCGCACGAGGGCAAGGGTCTGGGGCGCGCCTTCCTGCGGCACATCGAGCGCTGCAGGCTGCTCCTGCACGTCGTCGACGGCACGCGCCCAGACCCGCTCGGCGACTTTGAGGTAAAGGTTTAGCCTACCTAACCCTAACCCTAACCCTAGCCCAGACCCGCTCGGCGACTTTGAGGCCGCGCACGCGTGCGCCGACGCGGCGGAGCCCGCACACGCCAACCGCCGCAGCGGACCCTTGTGCAGGCGGTCAACACCGAGCTGCGCCTCTTCTCGCCCCGCCTTGCGAACAAGCCCCAGGCGCGCAGAGCCGCCCTCGCACCGACAAAACGACCCGCCGACCCGCTTTGGCTCGCCTCGCCAGGTCATCGTGCTCAACAAGCTCGACGTGCCCGCCGTCGCGGAGGCGGCCCCGCAGCTGCTGGAGAGGCTCGCCGCCGCCGCCGGGCATAAGTGCGCGCTGCCTCCGCGCAGGCACAGCCGCAGCCTGAACGCGCTCAGACCCTTTGCACTCCCACCGCAGGCGCGTCCTCGCCGTGTCTGCGGCTTCGCGCGCAAACGCGCCAGCTCCAGCGGGATAGCCGCGCCCTCTCTTGCCCTGCTGAGCCGGCCCCGCTTCCCTCCCTAGGTGCCTGCGCTGATGGGCCGGCTCCGAAAGCTCGTCGCTTCGGCGCCCGCCGAGCCGCCCCCGTCGGTGCTCGAGCCGACCGTCGCGCTCGACGAGGTCGAGGAGGCGGCCGAGTGCAACGTCGTGCCGGTCCAGCCGCGCGTGTGGGCCGTCTCGGGCGCGCGCATCGAGAAGGCCGCGGCGATGACCAATTGGGACTACCACGAGGCGCAGGAGCGGTTCCAGCGCATCATGGGGGCGCTCGGTGTCTCCGCCGCCCTTAAGCGGGCGGGCGCCGAGAATGGCGACACCATCATGGTCGGAGCCGTCGACTTCAAGTACTACGAGGAGACGGCGATGGCAGTGCGGGCGCGGCTTGCCGGCTACGGCGACCGCGAGGAGGAGGAGGAGCTTGGGGAGGGGGAGGGCTACGAGGCGGCTCGCGAGCGTGCGCGACGGAGAGCGGCGGTGGATGCGGAGCTACTCGAGCTTCTTGAGAGCGATGGCGAGGTGGAGCAGTTCTGACTGACTACCAGACTAGGCACAGATCTGGGTGTGTCTCCATTATTCCGACTCTCTGTGTGTACGCGCGTACGCGGTGGAGGGGGTGTCGCGACTGCAGTCTGGAGTCTTCGTCCGCTGGCAGGCAGCAACATTGCGGTCACTCTCGGACTGTGTGTCAACTCGTCCAAAAAACGAGAAGTACAGTCCACTACTTTTTGGAGTTCTTTTCTACTTTGCTCCGGAAAGAGCGGCGGCCAGCGCCGCGCCGCGCACGCCCGGCGCGCCGCGGCTCCCGTCTCCCGAGCGATCGCCCCCGGCCCCGTGGCAAGAACCGCTCGCTCTACCCACGTCAACCCGGCAAGAGAGATCCTCCCCCGCGCGCGCCCCGCCGCCGCCGGCCTCGAGCGTGCAGGATCCGTGGTCCGTGTGGACCCCGCGTGTGCGCCCCGAGACGTCGCGCGGGGCGGCGCCTAGGCCCTAGCCCCAGGGCGGCGCGGCCCGAGTGCCGCGCGCGGATAAGCGGATAAGCGCGAGATCGTCCGGACGGATTGCGCACGAACGAAACGCGATTCGGCGAGGGGGAGGTATGAGGGGTGGGTGCAGGGTGGGGGCGAGATGCCGATGGTGACCTGGCCGTCCGTGGTGACGCTGACGGTTCCCTTCCGTGGGGGGCGCATGAGGCACTGTGGACTGAAGGAAAAGAAAGAAAACAGCGTACCCAAGGGAGGGATGGGAGGACGGCACGCCGCCACCACACACCGCATGCCGCACTGCGACATCATGCCGCGCTGCGACAAGATGCCGCAGCTGCACCGCTTCTCCTGGACAGCCATCGAGTATTCGATGGTCCACTCCGAGGGCACGGTCAGCACCGCGCCGGATCTCTTCTGAGAGCCGGCGCGGATCGCGGATGCGACTCAAGGCTCCGCCGGCGGATCTGTGGCCTGGCGCATGCCAGACTGCGGGTCCATAAGTACCCCGGCGCTCGCGCGCGCCACCGCCCCCGGCGCGGGGTGGGATATCAGTTCGTGAGTTCTGTGTCCCCGTCCCTGTGCTCCACCTTCTTCTCCCGTGTCGGTCCCTGAGAACCCCACTATACAGCGCCACCTCGTGAGCTGTCCTGTGAGCTGTGTGTTGTGCGTCCAGCAGTCCGGACCCAGTGCTACGGCCGGTGACAGCGTGCCTCGTGTCGGCTCCCGAGCCAATCGTGTGCAGCGTGTGTGTGCGTGTGGGCCCGTCCTCCATGCTAGGAGGTGTGTAAGACTGACTGACTGACTGTGAGGCAGTGCGGGGCGCCAGTGCGCGGCGCCCCCACGCCGTGAGCGGGCGGTCGTCGAGTGCCTCGTTGGAGTCGAGTGCCTCGTTGGAGTGGCGCCAGATGCTCTCTGTACTCTGGCTCTCCGCACTGGCTCCGCCGCTCACGCCGCCACGCGTCTCTGGACGAGGCGCTGGCTGGGTGGAGGTTGCGGTGCAGCTGGACGAAGTCTCTCTGACCGTCCTCGAGGGCGACATCAGCGTGCAGGACGAGCTGGTCGACTCGGCGCTCACCGTCGACGATTCAGCAGCGGATGAGGACCCTTACGGCGTCGTTCTGTGGCCAGCGGCGCAGGCGGTCGCTCGCGAGCTCGTCGCCCTGACTGATGGTTCCGGCGAGCCGCTGCTCCGCTCAGGCAGCGTTCTCCTCGAGCTCGGCGCCGGGACAGGCCTGTGCTCGATCGCCGCCGCGTCGGTCGGTGCGACGGCGCTCGCCACCGACTACCGCCCCGAGCCGCTGGAGCTGATCGAGCGCGCGACCGCGAGCAACTCCGAGCGGCTCGGGAAGGCGCTCGCCGTGACGACCTCAATCTTTGACATCTGCGACGAGGCGGCGACGCTGCCACCCGCCGACGTTGTCGCAGCGGCGGACGTGCTCTACTTCGCCTCGACGGGCCGCGCCCTCGCCCGGCGGTGCGTGCAGGCGCTGCGCTCGGGCACGCGGCTCGTCGTGATTGGGGACTGCGACCGGCCGGGCCGGGGCGCCTTTCTGGAGGAGCTGGTCGCGGAGGGCGTCTCGCCGTCTGCGGCGCGGTTTCAGGACGTGAGCGGCTGGACGGCGGGGACGGCGCGCAACGACCTCGTCGCTCCGGACGACTCGGCGCCGCGGGCTGTCAGCGTGGGCGTGCTCAAGCTGCACGCGGCGGACCTGGAAGGGAGCGGCGCCGGGATTGAGGAGGGCGGGGTGGGGCGGGACCCGCTGCAAGAGGCGTCGCGGCTGCGAGGCGGGCGCGCCGGTGAGGGCGTGTCGCCTCGCATCCGCGCCTTCCTGCATGCCGTCTGCGAGCCGGCGCCAAACAGCACCTCCGTTGAGCTCTGCCTGCACACCGCCCTCCTGCTGGCCGCCTCGAGCAGCGCGGTCAAGTCGGTGCTCGACGACCAGTGGGCCGTCATCCGCCACCGGCAAAAAGGCTAAGGGGCTGCGAGGCGCGATCCTCCGGAGGAGGCGAGCCGCGCAGGTCGGCCAGCTGCTCGGCGCGGCAGCCTACACGCCGCGCATCGTCTTCCTCGCCGGCCTGATGCTGCGCTCCGTCCAGCAGGCCACCGAGCTCCGGCGCGTCTTTGAGCCGTCTCTCGGCTACGCGGCTGGCGCTTTGCTCGCCGCTCGCTTCGCGCGGAGAGAGTGGCTCTCGTGCATGCTCCTGGGCTGGGGAGCCGGCGGCGGCTATTGGGCGGCGTTCCGAGTCGCCCCGCCAGGCGCAGGCCCAGCAGCAACTCCCTGAAGCCGCGTGCATGTCCGCAAACAGAGTGCGACCGGGAGAGTTCTCGCGGCATCGGGCCAACACCCCGCGGCAGCGGTAGCCAGTACGCGTTCAAGTCTCAATAAACTAAAAAACTCAAAGCGGGGTAATCTCGGTAAAGCGCGCGCGGTCAGGCGGAGGCGCGCGTCGGGGAGCGCGAGTGGCGAGACACTGGGCCCTCGCGACGGCTCGTGGCAGCCCCTCGGCGCAGCTCGCTTGGCAATCACAGTGTACATTTTTTTTCACGTTACATGGCCAAGCTTGTGCGCGACGACAGCCATGAAGGCGTGCACACAGGCCGAGTCGGCGGGAGGCGCGCCGAAGGATAAGCCCTCCTCGAGCATCTCCTCTGCCGCCGCCGCCGCGTGAGCCTCCGAAAGGCTGCGCACGACCCACGCAAGGGCCGGCGGCACCTCCTCGAGGAGAGGCGTCGGGACGAATGCCGCGGGCGCGAGCGGGGAGAGGACGTGCACCTCGCTGGGCGGGCCGGCGTCGCTGCCGTCGCCGTCAAGAAGCGTCCAGCCGAGCAGCGGGTCGAACTTGTGTGCCGCCGCAGCTGCCGACGCATTCGCACACGTGCGCACCGCGAGCGGCTTGAGCCACGTCGTGCCGCGCCTCGAACCGCTGGTCACGTTTGAGACGATCTCCGCAACGAGCTGATGAAAGGAGCCGTTCGCGGCGAGCGTCACCATCGCGAGCGCACGCATGGGAGCGTCCGCCTCGCCCACGGGCTGGAAGAGCGGGACCGAGGATGGGCGAAACAGTGACGCGGCCGCGCTGGCCTCGGCGGCGATGTCGCGATTCGCGCCGGGCAAGCAAAAGCGAGGGTCCACATCGTCGGCGGCAGCGCATCTGAGGCGCGCGCGGGGCGTCGAGACTGCCTGACCGACGCCGACGTTCGGCGGCGGCGGGACGAGCAGCGTCGGGGCAAACAGCAGCGCGATCGTGCGCATGCAGCCAGATGTGTGGGCTATACCGCGGTCGAGCGGTGGACGTTGAGACAGGGTGCGATACGCCGGCGGTGGACGTTGAGACGGGCCGCGCCGATGGACTTGCTTGTTGGAAGTCGAGAAAATGGGCTGCGCACCGTCCCAAGACAAAGGGGCAAGGAGTTGGGAGCCCACCGTGCACCGCGCTGCGAGCCTGTCGTGTCCCTTGTCAGGAGCAGGAGAGCCCCACCTGTCCCCCTGATCGTCCTTCCAAAATCCTGCTCGTGCAGGTGGGGACCCTGTCCTCCTCCCCCATCCCTCGTTTGGGGTGTCTGTTTTCTTTCTTTACAAAGGGGCAATTTTTTGAACGGGCGGCAGCTGTCGGCGCTGGCCGCCCGCGCGCGCGCCGGACCGGCTCCGGCACGTCCGGCGCTGGGCGGCGCGCGTTCACACTGCGCGTCGCGCAAAAGGCGAGCGCTCGCCGCCGCTACGGCGGCGGCGGCGGCCGACGGCCGACGGCCGACGGCCGACGGCCGACGGCATACGGCCTACGGCTCGGCTGGGCGCGCACGCGCACGCGCCAACCGCGATTCGAACCGGGGCCAAAAGGCGCCTGGAGCGAACCGCGGTCCGGTCGCGCCACCGCGGCTGCGGGGTTGATAGAGCAGGCCGGCTGCGGCTCCTGATGTACCTCCACTTGGGTGATGTTATGAACAAAACATCATGGGGGATGATCTACTTCACTAGGATCTTTGAGGGGTCCTTTCACTCGACGCCGAGCGAGCAGATGGTCAACGCATTCCTAGGACTAGCGCACATGAGTACGGCAAACTGGGTGGGCTCAACACCCCAATCTAGCCATACAGTCTAGCTACGCCGCCTGCTCCAGGCCCTCCTCAAACTCGGCAACTGCCGCATTTGTTGCTGCTCCGCCTGACGATGCTTCCGCAGTGCGCTGTTCAGCTGCGACTTGCCGCAGTTCATGTTCAACCCATGGACCGGCATGACGAATCGTCATGCCGGTCCACTCTGAACTTGCCGCGCGTGAGGTAGCAAATGGCCTTGTCGGCAGCAGCCAGCTTATTGCGCCGCTTCTTTGCAATGAGCTGCTCGGATCGCAGAAGCTCATGCCGAGCACTGCCTCGATCTTGAAGATGAACGTTGGGACGCCGCGTCGAGCACTGCCTCGATCTTGAAGATGAACGTTGGGACGCCGCGTCGTCCGCACCGCAAGCCGTGCCTGGCGCAGCCGCACCGCAAGCCGTGCCTGGCGCAGCGCCGCGGCTGATACGTACGTACTTTTAGCTTACTGGGAGAAAAGAGAGAGGGGGTTGTGTTCTCTAGGCCCCTAAGGGCCCTACGCGCGGCGTGAGAGCTCGGAAGCGAGCTTTGCACGGCGATCGAGGATGGCACGGTTCACCCCCTTCACCGAAGCGATGGAGATGCGTTCCGCGTGGTGTGACACAAATGAGAGGCGGGAGTGGGGAGGGTACGCGGTGCGGTCAACGCCCGAGCGTTGAGCCTTGCGCGCAAGGCGGTTGATCTTTGCAACTGCTGGCGGCGAGAAGCCGCCGCCGCATGTCTCGTGGAGAAGCAGGTTGAACTTGTTTCGTTTGGTGAAGATCCCATCATGGTAGTGGCCACGCTGTGACTTGACGTAGCCTTGGCCGGTGGTGTGGTCGAACGCCCGTTGCCAACGCGCTCGCGACAGCCGACGCCAACCCCGACACGCGCTTGGCGGCCGGCAGCGACGAGGATGAGGTCAACGGCCGCGCAGCGCTCTTCAAACGGATCAGACAGTCCGCCCACCAGGCGGGTCTGGAGAAGATCACGTGTAAGGACGGTGACCGAGCGGGCGAGCAGAGGTCGAAGGCCCTATTCAACATGTTGACGCAGGTGCTCAAGGGCGCCGCTGACATGCAGCAGGGCACGGGCGGCAACCTCGAAAGGCCGCCAACACCTTCAGCCACAGCCTTCGGCGAACGCTCGGCGACGGGCATCTTCGGCCAAAAGGTCAGGCGGATGCTGGGGAGGAAGAAGCCCGCGCGAGGCCTCTCGCTGGACACGGACGTGCACGCAGACAGGTTCTGTGTGGTCGAAGGGCCACCAGGGTGGGGTTGGCGGCCGCCGCTTCGGTCGCTGGCACGGGATCGCCGTCGAAGGGGTACCAGTGGTCAAGTGCAATCGGGAAGCCGGCAGGGAGCGGCACGTGTAGGTTGATGTGTTGAAGCGCTGCTGGGACGCCCCCATTGGTTTCATCGTACTTTTTGTGGATCGCTCCGCTGCCGCCGATTGCCCCATGTGCAGCGCAGAGTTCCCAGCAGCTGAAGATGCCGCGTCCGAGTCGAGGGAGATAAAGAGCATAGACGGGCGGCTCCTTCTTCTTCTTCCCTTTGCCGGCGGCCCAGACCCCGTGCAGTAACGTGGCGAGGGTGATGGCTGGTCTGGAGCTGAAGGCGGCGACGCAGAGTTGAGCAGTGTACGGGTTGACGATGATGTGAGATGTCGTAAAGAATGTCGTAAGAGTTCCAGTTGGTGGCGGTGGTGAGTGTTGGCTGCGCGGTCACACGGTTGCTGCGCAGCACACGTTTGATTGTTTTGGTCGGAGAGTGTTTGATTGTTCTGGGGGGCTATACCAGTAACGATCGCAAGCACTGAACTGCCGGTGCCTGTTGTGGACCCCCGCAGTCTGCAGATCCAAAATATTTTCAATATTTTTCAAATACAAGCGCAAAATTCACGCAGCGACGACACAACAGTCACAAGCTCACTTACACACGCGCGTTGAGGCGGAAATTCGCTTGAAGAGTTGAACGACATGGGGCGCTGAGAGAAGGCGGTTCGGACCGACGCAATGGCACACATAGACGCGCCCACGAGCGCGCGCACCAGGCGCGCGCACCAGCACGCGCCTCACAGTTCATCCCCTGAGCTGATCGCCGCCGAGGAGCCGTGCCGGGACTGGCTGCTCCCGCTCGACGTGAAGCGCTCCAGCTCGGTTGCGGCCGCGGCGTTCTGCGTCAGCGGCATGAAGCCGCGCAACCTGCCTGCGTGCGGCAGCCAGAGGTCCGCCGCGGCCATGAGGAAGAGCTGCAGGCAGATGAGCAGCGCCATCAGCGTGCCCGCCCACGGAAGGCCCATGTGCGACGCCAGCGCGGTGCCCGCGAGCGGGCCCACCATCTGCCCGAGCGAGAAGGCCTACTCCGCGCACCCTCGACACCTCGAGACAGGGCTGCTCGGTGCGCTCGCCTCCTCTCGCCGAGGCGTGGGCTGCCGAGGCCATGAGGGACGAGAGCGCGTTGATGCACGACGAGGCGGCGGTGCCGCAGGAGTGCATCATGTCGTCCATCACGGGCGTCATGCTCATGCTCTCGCCTGGGCGCGGCGGCGGCGGGGTGGGAGGGGCGGCCCGGCGGCGGGCGGCTCGTCTGTGCGCGCAGCCCGTCTCGCCTACCCCGAAGAGCACCAGCCCGCCGACAACCTGAAGCCACGACGCGCTGCCGCCGTGCAGCCAGCCGAGCAGGGGCGACGGCCCGATCAGCAGGAAGCCGATCGCCTGGGCGAGCAGCCCGGCGTAGATCATCGGGCGCGGCCCGATGCGGCTGCGGTCGGAGAGGAGCCCGATCGCGGGGCAGGAGATGGTGTAGCAGACGGAGGAGACGGAGAAGAGGAGGCCGATCGAGTCGGGCGACGTGGCGATGCCGAGCGCCTAGGGTTAGGGTTGGGGTTGGGGTCAGGGTTGGGGTTGGGGTCAGGGGTAGGTCGGGCGACGTGGCGATGCCGAGCGCCTTTGCGTGGTCGCCGAGCGTCGGCTCGAGAAAGGCGTAGTCCGAGTTTGCGAGCACGGACGCCACGGCGATGAGCAGGATCTGCGGGTTGCGCAGCAAGTCGCCGAGCGGCACGTCGCGCTCGCCATCCTCGTGCTTCTCGAGCGCCTGCCGGGACGCGACGCGGACGTGTCGCGTGGGCGTGTCGCGGACGTGTCGCGTGGGCGTATCGCGTGGACGTGTCGCGCGGGCGTGTCGCGTGGGCGTGTCGCGCGTGGGCGTGCCGCCGCCCCCCCCTCGCTGCTCGCGCGCCTCCTGCCGGCAGAGCTCGGGCGGCACCCGCTGGTGGATGAGCGCAGCGGCGGGCAGGAGGAGGACGCCGAGGAGGAGGAAGGGCGTGCGGAAGCCGCCGATCGAAAAGAGCCAGCCCCCGAGCGGCGGCCCGACCATGTACCCGAGCCCGGTCGACATCTCCGTGATGCCGAGCAGGAAGGAGACCCGCTCCGGGTCGACGTCGGCGATCAGCGCGTACGCCGCCGTCTCCTGTGGGCGAAGCGAGGCGACGGGTCACGCGAGGTCCGTAGGGGCGGCGAGGTAGCGCCGCACTCCCGCGCTCTCCTCGAGCGCGGAGCCGAAGCCCTGCACGAGGCGCATGAGCAGGCACCAGCCGGTGAAGGGCCAGCCGGCCGGCAGCGCGTCGGCGACCGCGAAGCTGATTGTCGAGAGCGAGACGATGACGACGCCCGCGATGTAGACGTACGACTTGCCGTGCCGCGACATGAGGCGCGCCGCCAGCGGCGAGGCGACGAAGATGACGCAGGCGAAGGAGGCGAAGATGAGGCCGACCATCTCGTCCGTCGCCCCCTTCGCCTTCGCCTCCTGCGGGAAGAAGGCGGCGAGGATCGAGAAGACCGAGTGGCAGCCGAGGTTGGTCAGGTTGATGGTGAGCAGCAGCAGCATCTTGTTGGAGCGGAGCAGCGCGTGGGTGTTCCCTTCGGACGAGTAGATCCACGAGATGCGGAGCGAGCGGCGGGAGGCGCAGTGCATCAGCGCGAAGCCGCCCAGCACCGCGAAGGCGGCGGTGAGCAGCAGGTCGCGCAGCAGGCCCGGCCGGTTGGTCAGGGCAATCGAGCCCTCCGAGCCAAGCTGCTGCCCCGCCGGCCGATCCCACGCCACCGGAGCGACGGCGAGCGCGAGGCCCGCCGGGGTGCGCGCGAAGCGGCCGGTGCGCACCCGCCAGCGCGCCTCGCGGTGGTGGTGGTGCGGCGCCGCTGTCGCGTTTGCGCGCTCGTGCGGCCGCCGCGGCGTGGCCTGCAGCGATCGCGACCCGTTGCGCTCGGCAGAGCGACGGCCACGGCGGCGGGACCCGTCGTTGAGCGCCAGCAGCCGGCCGTGAGCGTCGTCCGAGGAGAGGTTGCACGGCAGCGGCTCCGTCGCGTTGTTGCTGCCGTGGCCGACAAAGGCGACGCTGCAGAGAAGCAGCGCGGCGGGAAGCATGCGGGCGGACCGCTTGCGGGCTCTATGGGCAGGCGAACGTGAGCAGCGCGCGACAAGTGGGCCGGCCCGGCAGTACAACAAAAAGAATTTTGCAAGGATTTTTTGAGAAAAAAGAATTTCAGCACTCAAGGTTCTTTCCGTTACGGAAAACCATGCACAAAAACGCGAGGTGGATGCTAGCATGAGCCCGATGCGTCGCAGTGCTCTTGCGTTACGGCGGTAGTGATCTAATCACCCGAATGCCACGTTCGGATCGCTCCTCATCGCAAACCCCGTCAGCAGTCCTCCTCCGGGAATGTACGTAAGAGCTACATACACTGAGAGAGAGAGGCGCTGATTGGTAGGGCCCCCAAGGGCCTAGAAATCGCGCCTCCCTCTCCCTTGTCTCCCAGTAAGCTAAAAAATTCGGGTCACTCCTCATCGCAAACCCTGTCAGCAGTCCTCCTCCGGGAATGTACGTAAGAGCCACATACATTGAGATGGCCACTACCATGATGGGATCTTCACCAAACGCAACAAGTTCAACCTGCTTCTCCACGAGACATTCGGCGGCGGCTTCTCGCCGCCAGCAGTTGCAAAGATCAACCGCCTTGCGCGCAAGGCTCAACGCTCGGGCGTTGACCGCACCGCGTACCCTCCCCACTCCCGCCTCTCATTTGTGTCACACCACGCGGAACGCATCTCCATCGCTTCGGTGAAGGGGGTGAACCGTGCCATCCTCGATCGCCGTGCAAAGCTCGCTTCCGAGCTCTCACGCCGCGCGTAGGGCCCTTAGGGGCCTAGAGAACACAACCCCCCTCTCTCTTTTCTCCCAGTAAGCTAAAAGTACGTACATTGAAAAAACGTACGTACACTGAAAAGCTACCTCTTTGGAAAACCATGCACAAAAAGCTACCTCTTTGCGCCGCTCGCTCGCGGCGGCGGGAGACATGGCCGCCGACGCGGCTTGCACTCGCTCGGCGGGCCTCCGTCTCACAGCCGCCCGGGCGTGCCACGGTCGGCCTGGCGCTGCGCTGCTCGCACGCTGCACTGCACAAAGCTGCGACAACAAGGGGAGGCTCCTGAGCTTGAGCGCTGAGCAGTGCGCAGCTGCGGGCGCTCGTGGGCGGCTGTGCAGTGGTGAGAGTGCCTGTTTGGAGGCGAGCTGGTGCTGCGCCAGGGTGCGAAGCATGCCCTCTTGCTCTGTGCTGAGGCATGCTGGCTGGCGCCCAACACAATGCCCTGGATGCATTGCTCCACGCCGTGCTGGCTGGTGCAGTGCTGGGACCACGACGGCTCGGGGTACATCTCCTCGGAGGAGTTTGTGGCGCCCGGGACGGGCCTGCTCGACTATGCTCGCAAGTACTTGCTGCGAGAGACGCCCGCCCCCGCCGTCGCGGTCGCGATGATCTACTAGTGTCGCGCGCTAGGATCGCGGAGGACCGTACCCCCGTTGATCTCGTGCTAGATCTCGTGTCTTGGAGAAGCTCGATGGCACATTCACCTACCTACCTATCTATCTATCTGGCACATGTTGCAGAGGCCTCGACAGAGGCCGCTCTAGAGGAGGCCGCTGGCCGGAGCGAGCGCAAGGGATGGCGCAGGAGCAAAAGTCCGGGCGGCGGGTCTAGACGACACGCACCGTGAGGACGGGTAGGCGCGGCATCCGTGACGGATGCGGGCTGTTGTCTCGCGCGAGACGTCGCTGGGCGAGCCGCTCGGCTCCCCACGCGCCGCCGAGCAAGGCCAAGGGCCAAGGCCAAGGGTGGCGGGCTCTCGCCGAGCATCGCGAGCGTCGCCGTTCTCCTCTTTGCTGCGCGCCGACGAGAGGGTCCTTTCCAGCCTGTATCAATCTGACCCGTCTCCGATGGTATTTTGCCAACATTCCCTAGGTAGGTAGGTAGGTAGAAAGGTGAAGAACAGCCAGGCTCGGACTGGACACCAAGGCGGTATGGGTGGACGCAAGACAGATGATGACGACACGCACGGGCGACACACATTCCTACAGGGGTCGTAAAAGAAAAACAACGGCCGAAAATCGCGCCCGAGGTCCACGACCACCCACGAGCGCCCTCGTCTCCTCGCCCTGTGCTCATGTCTCGCCCCGAGCGGACGGCCGCGGCGCAGGCCTTCTACGACCCTGCCGAGGCGGCAAAGTACAGCGCGAGCGCGCGGATGGGAAGGACGCAGCGGCACCTCGCCGAGCGCGCGCTGCACCTCCTCGACATCCGCCAGCCGGGCGCGCTGCTGCTCGACCTCGGCTGCGGCACCGGCTACTCTGGCGCGCCGCTCGAGCGCGCCGGGCACGCGTGGGTCGGGCTCGACCTCTCCGAGTCCATGCTGCGCGCCGCGCGGGCGCCCGGCAAGAGGCGCGACGTGCTCTGCGCGGACCTAGGAGCTCCGCTCTGGCTGAGGCGGCGCGTGTTCGACGGCGCCGTCTCCATCTCCGCGGTGCAGTGGCTGTGCCACGCGACGGCGAACGGGCACGACCCGGCGAAGCGCGTGCGCACCTTCTTCCGCGGGCTCAAGGCGGTCCTCGTCCCGGGCGCGCGCGCGGTGCTGCAGCTCTACCCCGAGCAGCCGGAGCACATGGGTGAGCGGGAGGGGCGAGCGAGGGGCGAGCGAGGGGCGAGCGAGAGGGGAGCGCATCGCGGCCCTCCCGGGGCAGCCCGAGAGACGGCGGCCCGGGCGTGGGAGGACCGGCCTGAGCCTCCGCCCCTGCCCCTCCGCCGCCGCGCAGGGATGCTTCGAGACGCGGCCGTCGCCGCCGGCTTCAGCGGCGCGGTGCTGTCTCGCGAGGTGCCACACTGGAGGCACGGTCGGACCTTGCTCGCCTCTCGGCCTAGGCACGCTCGTCGTCGACTACCCGCGCTCCGAGCGGTCAAAGAAGCTCTTCCTTGTGCTGACGTCGCCGAACCAGGCGGCGGCGGCGGCGGGCGGGAGGAGGCGCGCAGTGGAGTCGGTCGGCGGCGGAGGCGGCGCGAAGGGGGGCGGGGGAGCGGGCAAGCGCCGGAAAGGGGCGGCTGCACCCGGGGGCGGAGGCGGCGCAAAGCGGCAGCGAGCGGCGGCGGACGGCGGTGGCGGCGCGAAGCGGAAAGGAGGGAGGTGAGAGTGGCGAGCGAGTCGGAGAAAAATCGCAAATCCGAATGCTTCTGGGTGCTGCGTGCTCGATTGCTTGTTTCTTCTTCTCGATCTCTTTCGGGCGCGGTTTACCTCTTCTTCGCCCCGTACGGCTTTACGCTCTGGGGGCCCCACCTCGGCACCTTGGCGCGTCATCGCGGTTGGGCCAGGTACCAATTTTGTCGAACTCATTTCAAAATCTGCAGGCGCGGAGCGCCTGCGAAAATTTTGAAGAAATTTGCTGTGTGGAGTTGGGGGGTGGCGGGTGGGTTAGGTTAGGGTTATTAGGGTTTAGAGGGTTAGGGTTAGGGTTAGGGTTAGGGTTAGGGTTAGGGTCAGGGTCCG
>NW_005196809.1:0-1399 GCF_000372725.1 Emiliania huxleyi CCMP1516
TAACCTGATGGCAGGAAAAGTCAAGGCACCGGCGAACGCCAGTTGGCTTCGGCAACTTACTCAGGACACGATGGTGAAGCCCACAGCGCAGGAGCCCCACAGCAGCGCGGAGGGCGGCCCCACACCGTTTCGGCGCCGTTTTGAGGGAGGCAGCCTGCACTCTTCGACCTCCTTGGCACTCCCCCGACAAGCGGCGCTCTATGCGGGCCCCCCGCGGGCGACCCGGGCGGCGATCCGACGTGGGTGCCGCAGTCATAGGCAGTGTTCCCTTTGGCGAACCGAGGCGTTCGGCCCAGGCCCCCGGATGCGGTCGCAGCGAGAGAAGCGAGGCACCAGATCCCATAAAACCGGTATCGTCGCGCTCCCGGAGGTACTTCATCGAGGGCGCTGCAACCCTCCCCTGCAGCATCGTCGCGCAATGATTCGAGTGTTTCAAGGAGCGGGTCGCGCCACGTGGTAAGGAAGCTGGACTTCTTTCTTCGGGGGGGTGGGGGGGGGGGGGACTTCTTCGATCGTTACCGAGAAGCGTGGCCGTGGGAGCCGCTCTAGAGCGCGGCGGGGCCTGGGCTTGCCCGGCCGTGCACGAGGCCTTTATGACCGAGATTTGAAGAGGCGTCTCTTACCCTAGCTCTTAACCCCGCCAACGCCGCGCGTCCATCCCTACTCTCGTCCATTCACTGCCTGCCCCTAAAGTGTACACAAAGGGTAGGGGGGTAACGAAAGAAAAAGAAAAACGCGAGCGCAGACCTACCTAGAAGAGCCTTTCAACCTGATCGTCACACAACAGGTAGAGGTAGACCGCCGCCTGCGTTGGTCCCGCCGCACCTCGCGGCGCGCACCGGGCAAAGACGTCGGGCAGCAGCGGCCCCACCGTGGGCGAGCGGCCCCGGCCGATGGACAATCGCGCGCCGTGGCTGGCGAACCACAACACCGACGTGTCGCCGTTCGTGCGGTACGCGCAGAGCGGAGCGCCTGGGAGCAGTGCTGTCCCAGATATCAGCGCTCTCGCGAACATGGTGGCTGCGGCCGACGGCGGCGGCGCCGCCGCGCAGATGCAGGTCGAGGCGGCCGGCGGCGCGCCTGGATCGACGCATGCGCAGACGCGAAGCGCGGCGCGGGCGGCTGCGCAGGCCGCAGCTGCGAGCAGTGCGGCGGCGGCGGGGCCCTCCGCCGCGCCGCCGCGGAGAGCGCGCGATCCCGCCGAGGCGCGCCGCCGCCCGTCCGCCCCCACGCGCCGCCCGGTGGGCGGCTGTGCGCCTCAGGGGGCGGGCGGGGGGGGGGGGCGCCGCGCGCGCCCTCTGCGCGCGAGTCTCCTCCCTCGTGCCGAACCGTGCCCCCCTCCTCCGACCCGGACCGTAGGCGCCGCTGCGCAAACTCTCCGTCCAGCTGATCGACACCT
>NW_005196808.1:0-1399 GCF_000372725.1 Emiliania huxleyi CCMP1516
GAGACGAGGGAGGCGCGGCGCGACGACCGCGCCCCTCGTATAGCCGCTTGGCCCGCTCTTCCGCGGGGTGCGGGGCGACGGATGGCTGAACAAAGCGCATGTCTATGCGTGTACCCATGCGAAATCTCACATACACTCCATCAACAGACGACGCACACAGACAGATACGCCCATGAGTTTGCGAGAGACATGTTTTGTTCTGTGTATTGATTGGCGCTGCACTTCTCTTTTATCACCATAAATGGATAGACGTTAGACCGTAGGCCGTAGCCCGTACCGCCCTCTCCCGTCCTCTCCATCAAAGAAGAACAAACAAAGTGTGTGTTGTTTCATGCGATTTGGTATTGCGATAACTTTTAACTTCGAGACGTCCCGCAGCTCCGCGATATCCGTCCTGGCGATCTTCCGCCAACGGATCTTACCCCGCCTGTGTACGTGGCTGGGTTCACAGCGATTGTACTTTTAGGGATCCCTAGCTTACAGGGAGAACTCTCTCTCTCGATTGTAGGGAAATTGGCAAACCACGGTCGCGGCCTTCCGACTCGCGCCTCCGCCTCACTGGCACTATTGTAGCCCTGGCCGGTGCGCGTGCAGAGTTGAAGTTCCGGAGTGAAAATTCGAACGCGTTCTCTCACGGTGACCAAAAAATGTCCACCTCAGAGGCACCTCCGGAGGCAGGCCGCCGCACGCCGGCGACACAGCTCCAGCTGTCGAGCTGACCCGCAGCTCCTCTCAGAGCGGGAACTGTGACGAAAGTTGATTGAGGCGGTTGTCAGGAATCATCATACGGATCACATGGTGGCTCTCTCATGGCGGCGGCGGCGGCGCAGAACGAGGCAGAGGAGAGCGACGCGACAGAGGAAGAAGCGACAAGGGAGAGCACGACGAGAAGGGGGAGACCGCGAGGTGGCACGAAGGTTGCAGCGAGAATCGGAGAGAGACTGCGAAGAGAGATAGGAAGAGGCAGACGCCCAAGGGTGGGCGACGGCTAGCGCACCACACCCCTCTCCTTAAAATCCCTGTGTGGTGGCGGCGTGCCGTTCTCCCACGCCTGGGTGATTCTTTCTTTTCTCTCATGGTCGACCACTCCCTTGGTGGCACTGACACAAGGACGACTGAAGATGATATACAACATGAGGAGCTCCGGCGTGTCCGCCCCCACGCCTTTCGCTGCCGCCACCACGCCTACGCCGTCGCTCCGGCGACTGCTTGAGACCGTGGAGTGGACTGGCTTCGCTCCCGCGCCGAGCAGCCTCGAGATTTGGGGCGCTGCTGTCCGTGCAGCGCCTCCGGCCCCGCCGGGCGAGCAGAATCACGACTGGAAGCCGCAGGTTGGCGAGAGTTTGCACGACGATTGCTTCTACGCCAACAACGGAGTTTGCAACGACGGGGCTGCCGG
>NW_005196807.1:0-1399 GCF_000372725.1 Emiliania huxleyi CCMP1516
GAGGCGATAGCGACGACATGTAGACGCTATTCCGTGACTTGCGCCTGACCTGCCCCGCAGGACGCGTGGGAGGAGGCGTCAACCGTCTCGTGCGGCGCCGAGGAGTGCGCCGAGCCGCCGCCGCTCCACTCCGCCTGCTCGCTCACGCTGCAGCCGCCTCCGGGCGAGGAGGAGGAGGACTGGTGCGCAGCCATGCCGCCGCCCCTCCTCCACTCCGCGCCTCCTCCACGCCGCCCCTCCTCCACTCCGCCCCTCCTCCACTCCTCCCCTCCTCCACTCCGCCCCTCCTCCCCTCGTCCACACCGCTCCTCCTCCACACCGCTCCTCCTCCACACCGCGGTCTCCGCCTCTTCTCATGCATCCGCTCGCCTCGCGCGCCAGGGGCGACTGGGAGTAGCTCGCCGCGCAGCGCAGCTGACAGGCGGCAGCGTGGTGGTGCGTGGGGGCGGGGCGGGGGGGGGCGAGGTTGGCGCAATCTAGTCGACAGCGCTCAGAGCCTGACGGACGAGGACTCCGCGCCGCCTGACGAGCTACGGATTGCGCTGCATGAGATGTGATGCGTGTGGGTGAGTGATGGTGTGTGTTTGTCACACCCGATTTCGGTGTGTGTGTGGGAGTGGCACTGTAGTCCGCCTTTTCGCGCGAGATCGCTTTGAGAAGCGCACCAGACTCTCTCTGAAAAACTAAGCTCGCATGCATCTAGATGCGGACCGGCTAGAGTTCCATTTCACTCTGACACTGGTTGGGTAGTAGTCTAAGTTCTGAGCCTCGAGGCTGAGCGGGTCTAAGTGTGACTAGTCACGCTGGGGTGCTTACGCGGTCTAAGATCAGCGAGAGCCTCTTACATCGGCTAAGTCGGCCGTGGCAAAGCCTGGGGCCAAGAGGCTCCCACCGTGATCAACGATACGGCGCTAGCCCCCAAATTTTCTTCGCCTGCGGCGGGCGCCTTCTAATCCGGATCGATCCTTCTCATGCTCAGCAATCGCCGCCTCAGCATCCTCCTCTTCCGATTCTCGTTGCTCTTCTTGAGCGCAATCTTCAAGCCAAACAGTTCTCACAAATAGCCTCAAGCTCAAACAAACGCATGTCAAGGAAGCCTGTGTATGCTGGTCCTCTTTGAACGATCCGCGCGTGAGGTAGATCTAGCATAGGGCCTTGTTGGCAGCAGCCAGCTTGTTGCGCTGCTTCGTTGCGATGAGCTGATTGGGATCGCAGAAGTGCATGCCAAGCACCGCCACGATCTTGAAGCAGAACACATCGCAACCGCATCGTCCGCACTGCCATCGGCATGCCGCGCCCGCCGCTTCGCCGCAGCCGCCTTAAGACACGCATAGCGGCAGCACATGGTACGGTGCGCGAACTTGAGCAGGAGTTGCGCGCCCGCAGTAGCGCACTGGCC
>NW_005196806.1:0-1398 GCF_000372725.1 Emiliania huxleyi CCMP1516
ACAAAATTTTAAGTAGGGCCACTTCCCTCGGAGGCTGGTTCTTCTATTACAAAACCGGTCAAAAAACAACCCTTTCAGTGGACCCTTGCAGACTGCCCCGAGACCCGGGAGATCCCCCGGCCCCCCACGCGGGAAGATCGAGGGGGTCCCCGTACCAAAAGTACCATACGGAATCGCCCCTTATCCAGTGCTCAAGTGCTCAAGGGTCCGTAAAGCCGTAGAGCCGTACACGGGGAGCCGCAGGGTGTGGTGTGGTGTGTGGTTGTGCTCCAGGCCCTCCGAAAAAAGGGGCATTTGTGAGCGTGACCACCTTCTCGCCTCCCCCGCGGTGGTAATTAATCCGGAAGGCGGGAAGCGGGCTGAAGCCGGCATGCGGCAAGCAAGCACGCCTCCCAGGGGCAGGGAAATCATTGTTGATCTCATTATGTAACTCATTCATTGTTCGTTGGATGTTTGCGCCACTATCCACCTGCTACGGTACACCTCTCTAGGACGCGAGCGCGTGACCAGACGAGGCCAGACGCCCCGGCTATACTGGGGAGGCTCCAGGCCGTGGACGGCCTGGAGCACTTACTAGACAGTACCGTGCTCTAAAGTGAGCACTTGGAGTGCGCCGGTTGGCAACTCATAAAGAAAGAAGCGCGAGGCGGAGAATCGCCCACACACGTGGCTGTGACCTGTGTCGCATTTTCGCGGTTGCTGCGTGTCACGGCACCGCATTTGCAGCTGCATCTTGAGGAACAGAGATGGCATCAGCCATCCAAGCACCCTTCGCCGACGATGCTCCGGCTGCTGTGGATCGGGCGAGTCGCAGCGAACAGCACGAAGGAAAGGCGGAGGCAAAGGACGACGAGGCGCCCCAGGAGGCGCCCGCGAGCGCGACGGCGAGATGGTTTCTAGAGCAAGCTCTACATAAAGTTACCTTGACCGCCGAAGGAGGTCCACGGCGTTTTCAGGGCTGGGACTCGGCGGCGGTCTCTACGAGCGAGAGGCTTCGTGCGACCGCCGACAGGGCGGGCCGCCAAGTAAACTCTAACACGTCCTTGCCCTTCTTCGCCTGCTGGGCGAGAAAGTCGCGCAGCCGGCGTCTCACGTACACCAGCTGCCGCGACAGGCTCGGCCCGTGCGGCCTCAGCAAAGGCTGATCGTCCGCCCGCATGGCCTCCTCCTGCCGCTCGTCGTCCATCCCGTCGAGCAGGTCGGCCAGTTCGCTATGCTGCACGGCCGTCGCGCGGCGATGCGCGCCCGCTCGCGTCCCCGCGGCGACCGCGTCCTCCTCGCCGCCGCTCTCCTCGCCGCCGCTCTCCTCGCCGCCGCTCTCCTCGCCCTCGGTGGAGGCCGCCACATTCGTGCCGTCGGCTGGCGTCGGCATCGCGGTCGCGCGCCGCCACTGCTCGT
>NW_005196805.1:0-1398 GCF_000372725.1 Emiliania huxleyi CCMP1516
ATGCTGCGGTCGACTCTGAGGATCCCCACTCGAGCGCCCCGCGCCCTCCCGCCCCACGCCCTGCGCCTCACGCCTCGCGTCCCACGCACGCCCCGCGCCCCGCGCCCCCACGCCCCTCACCTTGCGCCTCACGCCTCCCTCCCACCCTCTCAGGCATTTCTTCTCCCTGCTGCTCGCCGACTCCTCCTCCCCCCGCATGACCGACGACTACCCGACCTTCGGCGACTCCTCCCTCTTCGGCGCCAACGTCTACTACCCGTTCGCGGCCCGGTGAGGGGCGGGAGCGCAGCCATTCCAACGGCTGGGAAAATTTCTGAACGGCCGTGCATGCGTCTGCATGCCGGACAACTAAGAAGGTCCCTCGCTCCCGCTCCTCTCTCGGAAGACGCGCGCCGGCCTGGGGGACTCGCTTGCGATCCCGTTCCAGCCAGAGGCCGCGTGAGGCGTGTGGGACGGTGCACGCTGGGGCTCGGCCCCGAGTGCGCTGGCCTCGCGTCTCGAGGGGAGGGCGGCTCGTAACTGAGGTCCGCCTGCGGAGACAGTCGTCCTCCCCTCAACCCGGCGTGAGGGGCGGGAGCGCAGCCATTCCAGCGGCCGGGAAAGTTTCTGAACGGCCGTGCATGCGCCTGCATGCCGGCTTACTAAGGAGGTCCCTCGCTCCCGCCCCTCTCCCGGAAGACGCGCGCCGGCCCGGGTGACTCGCTTGCGAGGTAGATCCCGTTCCAGCCAGAGGCCGCGTGACCACCACGGGGACGGCTGGTCGAAGGAGGAGAGGTCATCCGGATGTGGGCGGGACGCCCCCGGGCACCTGGTTGCTCTCCTCTTCCAGAGTCCCTCCCGACGGGGACCGGTCTTGGGCCATTCCAACGGCCAGGCCGCTCGCTTAAGGCTGATTGGCTAGACGAGCGGCCTACCTCCAACGGGGCGGTCCGGGAACGCGTGGAACCTGCCCACCTCGGTGGGAGGTGGTTTGGCGCCGACGGACTGCCCTCTCCACCACCCTCGCCCAGGGATCTACAACGCTGTCTCAAGGTCCGACAGGTTCGGCACCGGGCACCGCCTCGGTATACAAAATGCGCCTGCGGGCGGACCCTCACAGATCACAGATCACAGATCCAAGGAGCGGTCCACCAGAAAATAAATCCGAGGATCGCGCCTGGATCGCGCCGGCCCCCCGTGGATCGCGCCGGTTGCGCCGCCCCACGCTCGCCCCGTGCTGTAGAAGATGCTCGCCGAGCTGGGAGCGGTGATGCGGGAGCGCGATCAGGCCGTGGCCGCGCTGCAGCACATTCGCGAGGCCTCCGAGATCAACGACGCGCGCCACGACGCTACTTTGGCGGCCACAGTCGAGGCGGCTCTCCGCGCGGTGCAAGCGGCGCGCGCACGCGCGCTGCTGCG
>NW_005196804.1:0-1398 GCF_000372725.1 Emiliania huxleyi CCMP1516
TCGCGGCGGCGGCGGCAGCGCGCGCGCGGCGCGCGCGACGGGGGGGCGGAGCAGCGACCGCTGGCGCGGCCGCTGCTCCGTCTGTGCCAGGGACGCGCGCTCTGCGCCGCTGCAGAGCGCGCGCGTCAGGGCAAGGGGCATGCGTGTCGGCGCGGGACGCGCGGCGGCGGCGGCGAGCACGCTCCGTGAGCGGTGAGGCGGCCGGGCGAGGGCGCGGCGGGTGACGGGTCAAGGGAGCAGCCCACACCCGGCGTCGCTTTTTGAGCGACGCCTGTGGTACGCCTGCGCAGGGGCCGCAGGGCGGTCAGTTGTGGGGCGAGGCCGTGCCGGCCGCGGGCCGGGTGCAAGGCGCCGGCCTCGGCGCCGCCTCGGCGCGCCGCACGGGCCGCGGCGGGTGACGGGTGAAGGGAGCAGCCCACACCCGGCGTCGCTTTTTGAGCGACGCTGTGGTACGCCTGCGCAGGGGCCGCAGGGCGGTCAGTTGTGGGGCGAGGCGGTGCCGGCCGCGGGCCGGGTGCAATGCGCCGGCCTCGGAGCCGCCTCGGCGCGCCGCACGGGCGCGGCGAGCCTCTGAGCGGGAGCCGAAGGTTTGCCTGTGGGAGGTAGGTAGGTAGGTGGGGTGGTTTGACTTTGCCTCAGAGGCCGTCCCTAGCTGTGAACAGCAAAACGGGACAATATCTTTTTCTCAACCCGGTACTGCCAGTCCCTCCTCCCGTGCCCACTTTTTGTGGGAGGGAGCTCGCCGCCCTTCGCTTGGCTTTGGCCGTTCAAGCAGCACATCAATGAGCACGATCTGGGAGCGCTATAAGAACCTGCCCGGCCGACAACGCGTGCTGCTTGGAGTCATGGGCTGCCTCGGCGCCTCGGTCGGCCTCTGGCTCGAGAACAACACGGAGACCGCACCGGTCGGGTGGACGGCCAAGACAGCAGACGCCAGCGGGCACGACGCTGCGCGTCTGGATAGCAGCAATCGCGGCGCGAGTCGGTCCGACACATGACACCGCACTGTGCTTCCGCTCCCGAATCTTTCACATTGCCGCCTATTTGCCGTAGACGGTCGATCTCGTTTTCTGCGTCAGCGCATTTGAGCGAAAAATAAACCATGTAATTCCCGAAAGCATACAACGCGCACACCGCGCGCGACACGCATCATTCTGAAGACACCATGCACGAGAGAGGGTTTCACTCGATCGTAGATGTCACTTGCCTCGCAGGATGTTGCACAGGATGCTGCACTGGTCGTGCAGCGCCTCGCGCGCGCGGTGGAGGTCGCCGCAGCTCGCCGCGTCGAGCGAGCAGAGGTGCGGCAGCGAGGCGAGGCACTCGGCAAGGCTGCGCTCCTCCCACAACATGGCGGGCAGCCGCAGCACGCGCAGCGCCGTGAGCGAACGCAACGCC
>NW_005196803.1:0-1398 GCF_000372725.1 Emiliania huxleyi CCMP1516
CCCCCCCCCCCCCCCCAAAAAAAACCCAACTTTCCCGGGGTTCCCCAGTTTTTACCCCCCCCCCCTTTGGTGCCAAAGGGCCCTCGGGGGGGGAAAGGGGCGGCACCACGGGATGGGACGGAATTTCCCCCCCCCCCCCCCCCCCCCGTCGAATCACGCGGACGGCGCCGAGGCGAAGGCGGCCTCGTCTGTGAACTCGGCCGTGATTTGCTTGCCCGCGAACCAGCGGCTGTGCATGGAGGAGGCCGCCTTTGTGGCGGAGCCCGTCGAGTCGAACTGCAGCAGCACGTGTCCCTGCGACGCCCTGTCCACCTTGGCCGCCTCGACCTTGCCAAACTTGCCGCACTCCTCCATGATGTCCTCGCGCAGGTCGCCGAAGAAGTCCGGGTCGCTCGTCTCGTCCTTGCCGGCCGGGTCGAACATGTTTTTGAGCAGCACGTACGGCGACGGCGCCGCCGAGCCGATCCGCGCGAGCAGCGCCGCCCGCTCGGCCCCGATGTTGTCTTCGACGCCCGCGCCTATTCACAGCTCGGTGGGTGTGAAGAGGCGCTGTTCACACCGCTCGCCCGATATTGTCTTCGACGCCCGCGCCGCCGCCGCCCATCATTAGGTGAGCCCCGAGCCCAAGCCCGGGCACGCCGCCCAGCACGCCCGAGAGCGCGGACCCCATCCCGCCTGTCCCATGTGCGAACACGTGAAGTGAGAGGAGTGTGTTGTCGCGACCGCGTGTGCGAGGAGGCATCGAGCTCTCGGCGGCGACCCGTGCGCGCGTGGCGGATTACGAGTTGTGGGTATCCATAACTGTTTTCCAGGGCAGGGAGGGGCGACGCGACGTCCGGCGCGGGCGGCGTGGAGCGCGGCGGTGGGAAAGCCTCGGCACAGCGCGCCGCGGTGCGCAAGAAGGCCGTGTCACGCCGGCGGAGAGGGCGGAGGGGGCGGAGAGGGCGGAGGGGGAGGAGAGGGCGGCTGTCTGGGCCACATCTCGGCGGTCTCTCTGCCACATCTCGGCGGCATCTCTGCCGCATCTCGGCGGTCTCTCTGCCACATCTCGGCGGCATCGCGGCTATCTTTGCCGGCGGCGATGGCGGAGAGGGCGGCGGGCAGCTCCGCCACATCTCGGCGGTCTCTCTGCCACATCTCGGCGGTCTCTCTGCCACATCTCGGCGGCATCGCGGCTATCTTTGCCGGCGGCGATGGCGGAGAGGGCGGCGGGCAGCTCCGCCATAAAGGAGACGGTGATGTTTCGTCCCGCGAGCTCGAGCCCGTGGATCGCCGCCTAGGGTTCGGGTACATGAGGGGTAGGGGATGGGATCTGGGTACTTGGGGGGGGGGGGGTAGGCCCGTGGGTCGCCGCGTAGAGGCAATCTCGCGCAATCTCGGGTGAGCTCGGAGTGACCC
>NW_005196802.1:0-1398 GCF_000372725.1 Emiliania huxleyi CCMP1516
GGGGGGGGGGGGCCCTTCTGTGTAAAAACACCGGAGGAGAGACTCATCTTGTTGTCCCGTGGGAGAGGAATTTTAGAGCGAAAAAGAAAGGGGGTGGTTCTATGCGGGGAGGCCGCCCCCGCAACACATAAAAGAAAAGGCGGGGTAAAAAGGGGCGGGGGTGTGAACCCCCAACAAACCACATGGTTTGTTGTGGGGGGGAGGCCCAAAACACGCCAGAAACAAAACCTGCCCCGGGGGGGGGGGGGGGTCCCGACCCCCCCAGCAGCAGAGCGCACGGACCCACTCTCCCGCCTCTTCGCCGCCGTCCCCCCTCCACCCTCGGCTCGTGTTTGAGCGTACGCTCGAGGCGGTTGTGTTCACCGCGCCTTCGAGCCCGGTTGGCAGTAGGAGGGCCCGCCGGTGAGACCACTGATTTTGGTGTCGACCATAAATTCTCGCCACTGGAACACATGCTACTTACAGCTGCTGTCTGTACAGAGATGCCAGCACCCCCCACAGGCAGAGCGCTCCTGCTGGGGGGGGGGTCCGGACCCCCCCAGCAGCAGAGCGCTGCTGCTGGGGGGGGGTTCGGCCATGGCTTTAGATGTGCAGGGGGGGTACCGAGCAGTGTGCGGCCGCTCTTTGCGTGTTTACGGGCATTCCGCTCCTCTTCAGGTAACGTCGGTAGCAAGGCCTCGATATTCGTGTCAAGTACCATTTGGGTGAGGAGAGTCCTGATGCGCTCTGCAGCACTCGCCCCCGGACAGCAGGCTTGAAAGCAGGCGGTGCCGTCATCTTTCGCATTGCCCTTGGTGCCTGCTGTCTTGCCCGGGCACGCGTATTCGGTGGTCCACTCACAGTTGCAAGTTGAGAGCCGCCGCGGCGCCCGTGGAGTCCATTTGAGGCGGCGGACCTCGGTAGGTGGAGACGTTGTACTTTCTGTGGAGACCGATAGGCCGGCAGCGGAGGCGATGAGCGCGAGGAGGGCCACAAACAGCACCACCCGGTGGTCCACCGAGACGGTGGTCGTCACCACCTTGCCTGGCCGTGGCCTGCGCTTCACAACCAGGCTGACGGAGCGGCGCGCCGCGTCGCCACTCATCGAAACGGTCGTCCTCTTTTTTTCTGTGGAGCTAAGTTCCTCGACGTCCTGCCAAACTTGGAGCACTTGGAGTGCAGTCATTAACCTCACATCCAGGGGGGCCGGGGAGCTGAGAAGCGCACCCAGCGGGCCGGATGATCGGTATCGGGTTACGGGCTAGAGAGCCCTAGCCCCGGGGGTGCGCGTTCGCAGGGAAAGGGCCGTAAAGTAAACACGGGTCTCCGAGAGGGCTCCGTGTACCGGGTTTCCCCTTAACTGCAGAACGCCCCCTCTACCCTCTACTCGGAGCTAGTGACATGTTTTCTTTCTTTTTC
>NW_005196801.1:0-3376 GCF_000372725.1 Emiliania huxleyi CCMP1516
TCCAGCGTCTTGACCTACTAGTGTACGTACGGTGAGACCCTACTGATAAAAGCCACGAGTGCAGTTGTTAACGTCGCGAACATCTGAGCTCATTGACGCAAAAAAGGTGTAGCACACACAGTCTTAAGGGCATCCTCTAGAGTTAACCGTGGGTCATCCGAGCGTTGGAGAGTGTTTCGTGAGTATTACTCCCGACGAGCGAGGAGAAACAAATAGCTCGTCGCGGGCTGCGAGCTCGAAGACCCGCGCAGAGCGTCGCCGAGCCTGGCGTGCCCGCCCGCTCGCCTCCCCCCGGCCGCAGACATGGAAGACAAGCTTCCTGGCGTCTCTAGCCAGCGCTCACATGCCAAAAGACACCTCGCAGCGCGCGAGACGTGACCAAAGCGGCACGTCTCGGCGCCGCGAGAGCAGCCGGTCGACGTCGGCACCAAGCGCGCGGCCGCCGGGCGCCTCCGAACCGACAGGGGCGCCGCGGCAGTAGAGAGCACTCCACCGCCATACCGTTTTTATGGCGGGTTTTGGGTACCACCACCCTCGCTGTAGATGGATAGAGGAACCAACAGAGCGCAGTGGGAAGGGGAAGGGGGGAGAGGCCGCGAGAGACCCCGCCCGCCTGCCCGCCTGCCCTGCCCGTCTGGCCGATAAGATCTCTTCACCTTGAGATTGGTGGAGTACAGGTGCGGGGGGCGTGTGGCTGAGACTCGGCTTGCGAGCCCCGCAGACTCTCGCCTGCCAACCTCGAAGGGGCTGCCTTCCTCCCGTAGCTGCTCATGCCGGGAGACCTCCTGTTCCCCGCGGAACACGAGAAGGCCCCTCCTTGCCTGGTCTTTGATGCAGGGAGGTGGTCGTGCCATCGTCGCTTCGTACGCGAAACCACCCCGCCGCAATGGTCGCCGGCGCGCGACACGTTCCCGCCAGCAGGACTGGAAGGTGCTTTGCTGGCTCATGGTCCTTCGCGTGGCCTTCTACGTGCAGTTCTTCTCGATCCCAGCAGCTCTGATTGTGAATGCGGACCACACTGGGATGCACTTCTTGCAGCACAAGGGCAAGGGTTGGTTCCCGCCGGACATGTGCGACACAAAGGTGCAGGGGCATGGCGACATGCGTCAGTTCACTCTTCTGGCCGCGACGTCGATGGACGGTGTGATGCTGCCACACCAGATTGTCTTCGAGGGGAGCACGGCAAACTGTCTGCCTGCCTTTCGCAACGTCACGTGGAAGCAGTCGAGCGATCTCGGCAGCGGCAGCGTGCAGAAAATGGAGAAGCAAAAGGTGGTGGAGTGCTCGACCGCCTTCAGGGGCCGGATGGAGCACGACCACGGCGATTGCAAAGGCAAAGTGTGCTCCTGCTACGTCCCCACCCCACGGGCGGGGGGCGACGTGTCGGGCGAGGAGCGCACAAGCCGCCCGTCTGCGGCCCGCCGGCTGCGCCGCGAGTGCCGTCCGCCCTGGGCGCCGCCGCGGGGGCGCGCACGCGCAAGGGGGGGAGGGAGGGGGTCGGGGAGCACGCGCACAGTCGGGTTTCATGAAACGCCTCGACGCCGGCGGCGCGTCGGTGTGTCGCGCCGGCGTACGCCGAAGAAGGAGGGTAAACACACAAAAAGTATTATCCGAAGCGTGTTGGGGCGCGGACGGCTTGTTGGCGAGCCAAATTGGTTATGTCCGAGGCGCTGCGCTGGCTCAGAGCGAGTTTGCGCTGCGCTAGGCTCACAGTACACCATGCAGAGTACACAAACGACGAGAGTGTGCTGCGTGGGGAGAGGGGAGTGCGCTGCGATAGAAAGAAGGAGAGAGGCGAGAGAGGTGTGTGCACAGACGCACAGACGGACGCAGCAGTGGACCGGGCCGCGTGCTGCCGTGTGCACCGAGCTCCGAGGGACCGCGTGGCTTCACCGCCACGCCGGCCGCGGCGGCGAGAGTCGCGAACGGCACGCCAGAGTTAGGGTGCCCACAGGACCCAAAAGAAAATAGCTTTCCGGCTCAAAAAGGGACGCACGAGGCAAATCTGATGTTGGAGTGTTCCAATAGGAGCGAGGCCTCTTCCGTTGGGGGACCGAGTGAATAGGAAACGAGGGTTCCCCATTGTGAGCCGCTCGTACGAGCGCGGGCGTGACACTGCACTTGGCGCCGAGCGCCCGCGGCTCAGACCTTGTGCAGGCCTACCCTCATTGAGCACGCCGGTCCGGACCCGATGGCGCTCGGTGTGGAGCAAGCAAGACCCCCCCCCCCCCCCCCATCGGCGCGCGCCCGAGCTTTGAACGGCCGCCAGGAGCACCAAGAGGACTGCTCATGGCTGTGCTCAAGTGGGCTTCGACCGGCCTCGGCTGGAGCAGGCGCACATCGCTTCCAGGGAGGGGGGCGCACTTCTCTACGCCCCCCCCCCCCTAGCATGTGGTGGGCACCCCCCAGCTGTTCGTGGGCTAGGTATAGGCGCCAAAGAGCCGATTTTGCCCCCAAAGTTGTGAAATCGTGGCTGAAAGTCCAATATCTTGGAGAATCTGACCAGTCTCAAGGCTCATGTAGCTCCACAGGATGATTTTCTTCGAAAAAGGCTGCGAAATGGGGTGCAAAATCAAGGGCCCGGAGGGTCTGACCACGAGTCTCTGGGGGGGGTCCTCGGCCATGACCCCCCCCCCCTAGCATATGACCAATTTCTGTTTTCCTTTCTTTTTTTGGGCCCTGTGGGCACCTACCAGAGTGCAGAGAGGCCCCCCCGCGAGCCGCGTGCGGTGTATCGGCTGGACGGCTCTCTTCTCGCAAACGTCTGGCCGTCTGTACCCAAAAGCGAGTATATGGCGGCGAGGCGGCGGGGCGGGGGGGGGGGGGGGCCCCTCCGCGGTGGGGAAATCCGGGGGGGGGGAAACCCCTTCCCCCGGCAGGGGCAGGGGGGACGGGGGAAACCCCAAACCCGGAAAGGGGGCTGGTTGGGACCGGGCCACAGGCGACAGGGTGGGCGGGGCGACCCGGGCGGGGCCCGGGTGGGAGGCTTCCGCGTGGCGGTGAAACCCCCCGGTCCCCCGGAACTCGGGGCACACGGGAACACGCGGCCCGGGCCCCTGCACTGCGTCCGTCTGTGCGTCTGTGCACACACCTTTTTTGCCTTTTTTCTTTTTTTTATTTCAGGGGAATCCCCTTTCCCCACAAAAAAAGTGCAAACCCCCCAAAAGTGCGGGCGAAAAGGCGGCCCCAGCCCCAAAGGGCCCCCCCTCCACCTTGCTCTACATGGGAACCGAAAACAAGAGAAACTTTGGGGCGGGACACCCTGTGGTTTAAAAGTCCCCCCCCTCGACGCAGTCGAGTAACTCCCATGAATAGGGGGGAAAAAGTGTCCCCCCCATTTTACCCCCAACGCAGCACAGGGGCTCCAATCCTGTCC
>NW_005196801.1:3476-5702 GCF_000372725.1 Emiliania huxleyi CCMP1516
GGAAGCCGCTGCCCGCGGCAGGCGCAGGCGGCACGGGCGAAGCGCCAAGCGCGGAAGGCGGGCTGGTTGGGACGGGGCGACAGGCGACAGGGTGGGCGGGGCGACGCGGGCGGGGCCAGGGTGGGAGGCTTCGGCGTGGCGGTGAAGCCACGCGGTCCCTCGGAGCTCGGTGCACACGGCAGCACGCGGCCCGGTCCACTGCACTGCGTCCGTCTGTGCGTCTGTGCACACACCTCTCTCGCCTCTCTCCTTCTTTCTATTCCAGCGCACTCCCCTCTCCCCACACAGCACGTGCAAGCCCCGCAGAGGTGCGGGCGAGAGGGCGGCCCGAGCCCGAGAGGGCCCGCCCTCGACCTTGCTCTACATGGTAACGGATAACAAGAGAAACTATGGAGCGGGACACGCTGTGGTTCAGACGTCCCCCCCCTCGACGCAGTCGAGTAACTCACATGAATAGGGAGGAGAAAGTGTCCCCCACATATCACCACAGACGCAGCACAGGGGCTCCAATCCTGTCCCAGCCTGGGGGCCTCGGCTAGATCTCCAGTGGGGAGTGCGAGGGCTGGATCGACTGCAGCGAGAGTGTGGGTTGTGGACCGTCCAAGGGATAGCGTGTGGCATAGATGTTCCCCTGGAAGTAGAGAGGCTGATGTCTCTCGCCCTGCAGGAAGGAGAAACTCAGACGGAAGAGTGAAAACTCCTCCCTGCGGCATGTGCGCAGAACGGGTTGCGCAATGTGCGGCATCGTGTTGAGGGCTCGGGAGGGCAACGACGGCAGCGTTGCCGAGCTTGTACAGGGGCCTCAATCCTGTCCCCGATGGGGTGCGCCTCTCGCCGCGCGCGTAGCAGTCGGCGCGCGGGTAGCCTCAGAGATGCGCAGAGCGAGATGCGGGTATCAGCAAACCAAGCCCTGGGCTTGGATGGGCGCGGCGAAGCCGCGGCGCAGTGGATAGCGTGAAGAACTCGAGATCGCTGGGATCTTGAGCCGCCGCTGCCACGTGCAAGCCCCGCAGAGGTGCGGGCGAGAGGGCGGCCCGAGCCCGAGAGGGCCCGCCCTCGACCTTGCTCTACATGGTAACGGATAAGAAGAGAAACTATGGAGCGGGACACGCTGTGTGTGGTTCAGACGCAGCACACTCTCGTCGTTTGTGTACTCTGCATGGTGTACTGTGAGCCTAGCGCAGCGCAAACTCGCTCTGAGCCAGCGCAGCGCCTCGGACATAACCAATTTGGCTCGCCAACAAGCCGTCCGCGCCCCAACACGCTTCGGATAATACTTTTTGTGTGTTTACCCTCCTTCTTCGGCGTACGCCGGCGCGACACACCGACGCGCCGCCGGCGTCGAGGCGTTTCATGAAACCCGACTGTGCGCGTGCTCCCCGACCCCCTCCCTCCCCCCCTTGCGCGTGCGCGCCCCCGCGGCGGCGCCCAGGGCGGACGGCACTCGCGGCGCAGCCGGCGGGCCGCAGACGGGCGGCTTGTGCGCTCACAGCATACATCCCCTCCCCCAGATGACTACCTCTTCATCCTCGTGCTGATTGGCGACTCGGGTGTCGGAAAATCCTGCCTGCTGCTGCGCTTCGCGGTGCGCGCGCCGCACCGCACGCTGGGCGGCCCTCGCCTCTGCGGCAGACAGTCCTCACCGCTGCGGCGCGTCACCTGCTCTGCAGCAGAGCTCCGCACGCGGCATCGCGACCCCCGCGCACCCCGCGCCAAGCCTCGCCCTGCTCGGCCCCAGGACGACAAATGGACCGACTCGTACATCAGTACGATTGGAGTGGATTTCAAGATCCGCACAGTGCAGCTCGATGGTAAAAACATAAAGCTGCAGATCTGGGACACGGCGGGGCAGGAGCGCTTCCGGACGATCAGCAGCACGTACTACCGCGGCGCCCACGGCATCATCGTCGTGTACGACATCACCAACCGGGAGTCGTTCAACAACGTGAAGCGGTGGCTCAAGGAGATTGACAAGTACGCGCGGGAGAACGTCAACAAGCTGCTTGTCGGTGCGCGCCGCTCCCCTCGCCTCTCTCTACCTCCTCCCCTCCCCTCCCATCTCTCCTCCTCTCCTCTCCTCTCCTCTCCTATCTCCTCTCCTCTCCTCGCCTCCTCTGCTCTCCTCTCTCCTCTCTCCTCTCACGTCTCTTTTCTCCTCTCCCTCTCGCCTCGCCTCTCCTCTTGCCTCCTCTCCTCTCCACTCCTGCCCTCCCCACCCCTCTCTCC
>NW_005196801.1:6056-20639 GCF_000372725.1 Emiliania huxleyi CCMP1516
CTGCGCGCCGTGCAGAAGCAGGAGGGCAAGAACTTTGCGGACGAGCTCGGCGTCCAGTTCCTCGAGGCGTCGGCGAAGACGGGTCCGCGCACGCTTCCGAGACGCTCCAGAGACGCTTCCGAGACTCCGGAGGCGTCTCCGAGAGACTCCCGGGACCACCGAGACACCTTCCCGCTCCGTCACTCGCCATTCCGTCCCACCGCCTCCGGCCTGCAAGACCTCACCACGGCCTTGAGCGTCTCCGCCCGCACCGCCGCGCCCGCGACGCAGCCCACGCGACACAGCCCACGGGACGCGCCGCCGACGCGTCCACGCGACACGTTCGCCAGGCGCGTTCGTCGACACGGCTTTCCTGCTCATCTCCTCCGAGATCAAGAGCAAGATGCTCACGCAGACAAACACGACCGGCTACGGCACCGGCCGCTCCCTCGACGGCGAGGGCAGCTCGCAGGGCGGCTGCTGCTGATGTGCCGCCGTGCGCGCCGCCCTCCTTTGCGCTTATACGCCGCTGCTGCCGCCCTGGCCCCTTCCCGCTAGCAGCCCTCTCTGCATCCTCTTAGGGGGCACCCCCCCCCCCCCCCCCCCCCTTGCTCGTGCGAGAGGGGTCGCGCGTGTCCGGAGAGTGTCTGCGCTGGCACTCCCCGCTTCTCTCTCTCTGCTCTCTCCGGTGTCGCTCTCTCGCTCGAGCTCGGCGAGATCCGAGGCACCGACGACTCTCACGCGCTCTCTCTCACTTACACTATCTCGGGGTTTTGTTTATTCTCAAGGGCGCCAAAAATTACGGCTGGCGCGGGCGGCCGGGGCAGGCCGGGCCGCGCACACCCCGCACACGGCACACCGCTCACACTCACACCGGTCACCGCGCTCGCTCGGCGCGCTCGCGGCTCGCCCGTCTCGCCGCCCGGTACGGCTTTACGGGCCGCCTCAGCTGGTCGCTGGTCCGCGTCGGCCCAAGATGCATGAAGCAACCCAGGATGCGCGCGCATCCTGGGCTGCGACCCCGGCTAGCCGCCGTGCGCCGACCACCCCCCACAAGCCACAAAGACCCCTCCCCGCATGCACAAAGATCGCACGGGTGGGAACCTGTTCCTTTTTACCCATCTCCTGGTAGAGGTGCCCGTTATTATTATTACAGTAGGGGGAGGGCTCCCAGGGCTTGGAGGTCTTTTCAGTTGCAACCATCGCGAGATCCACACACTTAAAACACAGACATCTGAAGAAAGGAAAGACGCGGGAACATCGTTCGACCTCGTGTGACATGTTGTATGGCCACCACCTCCCGAGAAGGTCACGGTCCCGCGAGAAGGTCGAAGAGAAGGTCTCGGGCTCGATCGCGATGGATTACCCCGACTTTTCGCTTACCCGCGCCCCTTGCCCTTGCCCTTGCCCTTGCCCTTGCCCTTGCCCTTGCCCCCAGTAATCGGCGGCGCCGGGCCCTTGTCGCTCGCCCAAAGTTGCCCGTGCATGCGGTGGTTGCATGCAGCTGATGTACCGCTCCTCGTGAATCGACTTCTTGCCATTCCGAGGAGTTTTGTAGGCCGTGTGCCCCTTTTCGCTGCAGAGGGAGCAAGTGTACTTGGGGGGCTTCTCCACCTCGGACTCCGTTTCGTATGGAGGGCGACCCGTCCGACGACTCCGAAGGCGTCCCGGCCGACAAGTCCTGAGAGGTGGTTGCCACACGCGGGAGTGACTGTGGGAGGGAGGGGGGGGGGGGGGGCACGGGGAGTGGAGTGGTGGCACCTCGGCCGCCTTGTCCGCCGCCTTCCGGTACGCCGCCAGCCATCTGCGTCGAGAGTGCAGCTGTCAAGTTCCTCCTCAGCTCTCCCCTCAGTGGGCATCTGGGAGCTCGCATAGGTTGGCGGCGGAGTAGGACCGTTCCGCTTGCGGGGCGAACGAAAGCATGGAATGCAACCTTCCACTAGCAGAGCGAGCCTCTCGACGAACGTCGACGAGGATGGTAGCCATTCGAACCTGCCGCTCTCCGTTCTGAAAAAAGCAGTACGAGCGTCCGCACGCAAGTTCAAGGTGGGCGCCAAAGCCCCGCCGGTATACAATCGCAGCTCCTTCCTCCGCAGCGCCTTTGACCGCCTTCGGTCCTTTTTTGCCAATTCGCGCTTCGCTTGAACTGAGTTGCGGCGGAATGCCGCGATGCCGTGCGTAACCAACAGCGGGTCGTTGTTGACGAGTGGTGTGAGTACCATCAATGTTGGCACCATGGCAAAGTCGCAACTCTGAGGTGATTTCACGAGCATGCGCACCCATTTGACGCAGAGGTATCCGACAGCCGAGCCGGCTTCGTAGCCGCTGAGAAATGCAGAGTTGCCGCCGAGGGAGACCAAGCCCGGTGGCAATCCGAAGCATCTGGTGATCGAACGGTGCAGAGCCACTCCCCCCCCCCCCCAAAAAAGTACTCCGTGCGCTCACCAAGAAGCAGGTATCTATGGCTAGCCCAAGACGAAGCTGAGTAGTAGTATCGGGTGGCGTTTGAAATCAGCTGAACTTGATTTCCTTCCAGCGCCCAATGCCGCACCGAAAGGTGTGTTCCGACAAGCCGCAATGAGGCAACATGACCTGGTTTGAGCTCCCAATTTCGCAGCGAAAGGTGTGCATCGAGATTCAGCAACGGGGCAAGTCCTTCAGGCCAACGCCAATCGCAATCGTTTCGCAGTTGGGGCGAAGTTCGGTCTTCCTCTTCGTCATCGATTGTCATCGATCGGCGGCGAGTGGTGACGCGAATTTCAACCGAAATCGCGTCACCCTTTGTGCACTTTGAGCAAGAGTCACTCCTCGTCTCTCGCAATAATGTTGTTGTGACGGTTGAATTTTTGTCGAGTTCTGTAAGCGTCCATTTTTGAATAGGTTTGGAAACCACCGAGGGGTACGATTCCACATAATTCATCCGACGGAAACGAGGCGATGGCACCTGATTCGGGGAGCAGGGGGGGGGGGGGTTGAGGATTTGGTTCTGAAGAAGGTGGGGCATTACCGAGGGGGATGGGGTAGGGTCACCGTTTGAGCGAGCGGGGGCTGTGGCGCCGACGGCGGCACCCTTGTACGAGGCTGTGAGGGGAGCGGCGGCGAGAGGGGGGGCGGCGGCGACGCAGGCGAGCCGCGCGCGCGCGCGACTGAGGGAAGCGCGGGCGGCGGGAAGAAGGAGAACGGCGGCGGCGGCGAGGCGCAAAACGGGGGCGGCGGAAGTGGGGGCGACGGCGGCGGCGGAGTGAACGGCGGCGCGCGCACGGACGGCGACGAAATCGACGGCGGGAAGGGGCGGGACTGCATGGCGGCGGCGGGCGCGCGCTCATATGTCGTGCTTTCGCAATGGCACTCCACATCCTCCTCGGCGACCTGCGTGCGCGGGAACGGCAGGGGTCATGTCGCGCGCACCGGGCGGCGCCGTGCTCGCAGCAGCCGAGATCGCGGCAGAGTATGGTGGAGAGCTCTACCCGCGCACCTGCCCAGCGAGGAGCTCGACGCCGCTCCTGGCAGGCGAGGCAGGGATCTCGGCGACGTTGGAGAGCGGGCGCACGATGTCGTGGGCGACGCCCGTCCGCAGCTGACACGTCGTGGTGACGATGATGGCGAGGAGCATCACGGTGGAGAGGAGGTGCATTGCATTTTCCGGGATGCATGGAGTATTCCAAGATTGAAGAGATACCAGCGCAATCACGAACGCATTTTGCATTCCAGGCTAGATGTTCCAGGATCGAGGATGGTGCTGGGCATCTTGAGAAAATAATGGGAAAAGACAACTCAGCAATGGTTGGGTAGTAGGGCTAGAGGGTCGCTCTACACTTAGCCTCTGCAGCGAGCAAGCGCTCAACTTAGCCCCCGCACGGAGCCGGGCTCGGACTTAGACGCTGTATGGTCGGGGGCCATGAACTTAGACGGCACAAGGCCAAATCCGGGTAAAACCCGGGTATACCTGCAAAAGTCCAGGTTTGCCCGAAAAATACCTGGACGCGTCCCGACCAACGTATGCCGCGCACGACGCCATATCGCCTTGTCCCAGGGCCAGTGCGCTACTTGCGGCGCGCAACTCCTGCTCAAGTACGCGCACCGTACCATGTGCTGCCGCTATGCGTGCCTTAAGGCGGCTGCGGCGAAGCGGCGGGCGCGGCATGCCGATGGCAGTGCGGACGATGCGGTTGCGATGTGTTCTGCTTCAAGATCGTGGCGGTGCTTGGCATGCACTTGTGCGATCCCAATCAGCTCATCGCAACGCGAAGCAGCGCAACAAGCTGGCTGCTGCCAACAAGGCCCTATGCTAGATCTACCTCACGCGCGGATCGTTCAAAGAGGACCAGCATACACAGGCTTCTCTGACATGCGTTTGTTTGAGCTTGAGGCTATTTATGTGAGAAATGTTTGGCTAGAGATTGCGCTCAAGAAGAGCAACGAGAATCGGAAGAGGAGGATGCTGAGGCGGCGATTGCTGAGGCATGAGGAGGATCGATCCGGATTAGAAGGCGCCCGCCGCAGGCGAAGAAAATTTGGGGGCTAGCGCCGTATCGTTGATCACGGTGGGAGCCTCTTGGCCCCAGGCTGTGCCACGGCCGACTTAGCCGATGTAAGAGGCTCTCGCTGATCTTAGACCGCGTAAGCACCCCAGCGTGACTAGTCACACTTAGACCCGCTCAGCCTCGAGGCTCAGAACTTAGACTACTACCCAACCAGTAACTCAGCGTCTGAGACATTGTTGGTCGTCAAAAATCTCTCTCTCTCTCAAAATGCAATATGCTGTGACTTCACACTTGCTCCTTTTTACCCATCTCCTGGTAGAGGTGTCCGTTTTATTTATTTATTGCAACTCTCACAGTTAGAGCTCTAAGTATACGCAGCACACACACGGACATGGGCCGTGAGTCGGCGAATTTCAGCATAGAGGACAGTGAGCGGATGCGCCTCGGGTAACATCTAACATCCGACCCGCGGCTGTCAGCAAGAATGACTGACGTGAGGCCGTACTTGCGACGGATTCCGACACGCGCACGAGATTAGCATCGTCCATCCGTAGAAGCAGATTGTGTACAAAAAAGTGATGCTCAACGTACGGCGGCGACTGTGACCCCGCGGAGATCAGGATCCGCTCTAAGGCTCTATAGATCCGCGCAGCTCAAGCGCGTAGCGCATCATCGCCGGGAGACGCAGCGGCAGCCTTGCCCTTGCGCCCGATGCTCGCCGATGAGGGCCGGGTGACAGCGGTGGACGCAGAACTCGTAAGCTCCTCCTGCACGAAACGCAGCCTGGACTGGAGGTATGCCTCCTCCTTGAGTAGCGGCTCGCGTTCGGGCGGAGTGTTTGAGGGAACGGAGGAGCAGGCGGAGCAACCCTTGACAAAGCGCTCGAGATTGGAGAGCTCCTGGAGCGTCGCCTCGAGCTTGTGCTGCATCTCCACTAGCCGCTCAGCCGTGTCGTCGTGGGCGGCTCGCTCAATCTTCAGCTCATGCTGCGTCTCCCGATGGCTGGCCTGCTCTCGCGTCAACATATCCTGCAGCTTTGACGCTAGACCCAGCGGCCCGTCCGCTCGGAGAGAGCCGCAGTCGGGCGGGGCCATTCCAATTCGAGGTGCAGTGGTTGCTCAAGGAGCCGCTCATGTTTTGCGACACGAAGAAATAAATAAATAAATAAAACGGACACCTCTACTAGGAGATGGGTAAAAAGGAACAGGTCCCCGCCCTGCGGTCTTTGTGCAGGGTTCTTTGCGGGTGTGGTCGGCGACTAGCCGGGGTCGTCCTCCCGATGGGGGACTAGCACTAGCCGTCTTCCACATGGTCCCTCGGGTCCCTGCTGCTCCTAATCTCGTCGTACATCCTCCTGCTGATCTCAGCAACATCCTGCTCCCTCCCTCGTCTTGCGACACGAAGAAGAATTTGATGAAAAGAAGAATTTTAAAACCCAGGGAACAGGCGTCAGGCCGTGAACGACAGGGTCCCCCAAACTGAAAATCGTATGTCTCTATTACGGAATACGCGAGAACCGAGAACAGCACACAGGAAATGCACGACACACCGCGCGACAGCACGCCGTAGGGCGTCTAGAGCGATGAGCGTATAGAGGCCGGTAGCGCGTCCCTCTGTTTTAGTGTTTTGACCGACTCTCACTAACGGTCGCACGCCGCTCGCTGCGACACGCACCAGGCCGTTGCCAAACCCGCCGCGCGCAAACACTCGCACACTCGTCTCGATTCATAACCCGCCGCTCCGCGCCTGCTGCTTTCAACGGCTCTCTACCCCAGCCTCGCCTCGATCCACCTGTGCCCCGCCTCGTACACGGTAAACATGATGGCGCCCGACGGCGCGTTGGACGCGACCCGCGCGAGAGTACCTGCGGGTGGGCGAGAATCCCTTGTGCACATACGTCTGTGACGAGGGGAGGGCCGGGCAGCCCTCGCAGCTCCACGTCCGAAGACCTTAGCGGCATTGAAAGTGCCAGGCCCAGTGCGCGGGGGCGGGCGGTTGCCTCGGAAGAGGACGCGCCAGCCCGCCTAGCTTCACACCAGGGAGGCCGTGAAGAGACGCCGTCCACAACACGCCGCCGGAGGAGGAGGTCGTCGGCCCGCCTGAGAGACAGTCGCTCGCCACACTGCCGGCATCGACGGGTGGGGGTCGGCCGCCGTCGCGTAGATCTTGGTCTGCATGCGGACCTGTTAGGTTCGGGGTCGGCTCGGGTGGGGGTAGCGCGGATGCAGTGAAGATCTAGCCCGGTCTGCATGCGGGCCTTGATAGTGTCGAACGGCGTGGCGAGGGCCGCTGTCGTGCCTCCGCCGATGCCGCCCGCAATGACGTGCGTGGCCTGCAATCCAGAGATGGCCGAGATATAGCCGAGATGTGGCCGAGATATGGCCGCGATGGCGCGTGTGGCCGAGTCAACGCTGCCGAGGGGAGTCTGCAGCAGCAGCTTGCGCACAGTCTCATACACCACAAAGTACCCCACCTGTACGGCGGCACCGCTGTGAAGGAACGCCCGCCACATCTACATCTCGGCTGTCCCTCTGCTGCACCTCTGCTGCACCTCGGCTGTATCTCAGCTGTATCTCGGCGTATCTCGGCACCACGAAGGTGCCCACCCCGCAGAGCGCCGCCGAGTAGCCGCGCCACAGCCCACGCGGACCCTCGGCGTCCTGAGAGTGGAGGTGGAGAGGATGAGCGTAGAAGTCTCTCGCACAGATGTTAATGCTGTGTGCGGCCGCGCATCGCTGCTCGAGCGCGTTGCGGCAGCAGCAACTGCCCACATTTGTGGTGGGCTGGAATGCCGTCGAGCAGCGCAGTATATTGCTGGCAAGCATCTACCACAGCTCTCTCTCGGCCATCTCTCCAGCATCTCTCCCTCTCTCCAGCATCTCTCCAGCATCTTGGGCGCGGCTCCCACAGCTTCCGCAGCACGCTCAGCGCGCGACGAAAGGCGCTCGGGCGGCGCGCGGCGTCGGCGCCCGTCGCCGGTGGCTCCAGCTGCAGCCGCTGCTCCGCAATGTCGAAGGGCGTCCGCACCGCCACGCTGGCGGCGAGCATGAACGGGCCGGCGAGCACGATCCGCGAGTCGCGCTTCCCGGCGGCGCCGTCGGAGGCCTCGCCCGAGGAGACCTTCTTGGCGGCCTGGTAGTAGGTGAAGGTGGCCGCGCTGAGCGGCGTCGCCCACATCAGCCGCGGCGGCAGCCCTCGCCACAGCGAGAGCGCTCCCTCGTCGCGCGCGAGCTGCAGCATCGCCGCCGGCACGGGCAGCCGCTTCAGCTGGAGGTTGTGCTGTAGCCGCACCTTGAGGAGGTTGATTGGCGACATGAAGAGCTCCGCGGTCACGCGCCCGGAGACGCCGCTGACCACGTGCGGCCACAGGCGGCCAGAGGAGGCCGATGTGTCTGACATGCCGCGAAAAGGGAACTCAAAAGAGAATTAGGTGTCCGGATGACACAAAGGGCCCAACAGGAGAATCGTGCTTTTTGGGTTGGGTTGTTGGGTTGGGTCGGATTAGTCCTGGTTGGGTTGTTCCGACCACTCACTCACTACATCATCGGTGCTCTTCACGAGTTAGTGACGCCTCTGGTAGAGCCGGCTATAACAAAGGATTCCCCGCGAGGAAAAAGTATTCAGATTTTCCGCAAAGAAGCCAGTACCTCATCAGGCTTTCCTGAGCGTCACAGCTCGGTGATCGCGCCGGCCGGACACCACTGTGACGTCCGTTCCGGGCATTTGAACGCGACCTTCGGGGGCAAAGACATGGGCTCTAGGGCTCAGACTGGACTCCTCTTGGTCCCTTCTGATGCCCTAGGCCACACCTGGGCCTTACCTGGGGCTCTAGCAGGGGGTCTGAACCTCTGGAAAAGAAATTCGCGTCGTCGAACGAGGCTTTCCCATCTTCGCTGGTTCGCCGAGGCTGGGCAGTCCGCCGGCCGCAGCCCGAAGACGCAGCCTTGCAGAGGACGCGTTAGCGGTCAGATGGGTCCAATTTTGAGCCTCGGAGGAGCTCCCGTTGCCTCACGGCGGCTGCTAGACGAGGGCCGGACGCCTCTCAGGCGCCGGCGACTCAACTTTGATCCGGCGGCCTATTTATTGAGGGTGGCTTCACGACTCCGGCCCTCGCACGCGCCCACACGACCCCCTGGACCGGCCTGTCCGACCCACCCCTCTCGACGCGCACCACGCGCCCGACGCAGGAGCCGCGCGGAAGTCGGCGCTCGACGTCGCCGCTCGACCTCCGCCGCGAGAGGCGTCTCGCGGGGCCTGTTCGAGCGTAGTCAGGAGCGCCGCCGCTCCCCCTGGCCATGGGGCACGTGCGGGCCCTTGCCCGTGCCGCCCGTGTGCCGACACGGACCGTTTGACGCCGTCGGTTCTCTTCACACTCGCCCGCGCCTTCGGCCCGCCCGCCACGCCTCCCGCCCCCCGCGGCGACGCCCCGCCAGAGCGATTAATTGGCCGTCGACCTCCGTCCCCTCGTCTGCAGGGGCCGCTCTGCTGACTTGAGCTCTCCGCGGCGCGATTTCTGCAGTTGAGATCGCCTCCCGCCCGCCTCCCGCCCGCCTCGCGTGCCTCTGCTCTCCCGCCCCGCCCAAGCGGCGCCGCGCACGCGAGACGCCCTCTCGAGGCGGAGCCCGTTCAATGTCGCGCTAAAAGCGTGATCGCGTCTCGTTTACGGTGCATACTCACAACCACGCACACCATGTCCCGCTCAGGCTCCTACCGGATAATCATACCCTCCACGACACCGGCGTACATGGCGACGGTCCCGTGCACCGGCGCCGTGCCGAGCCGTCCTCCTGCTCGGCAACCAGCTCCGCCGTGTCTCGATGCCGGCAGCATCCGGTGCGTCGCCGCCGGCGACACCGCCCGCTGCGGCGAGTGGCATGTGCGGTGGCGCGCCCTGCTGCGTGGCCGCCGCCGGCTCGGACGTGGCCGCGGCTGGAGCCGGGCCTGGGTCGGTCGCGGCCAGAGCCAAAAATGGAGCGCAGCTAGGGCTGCGCAGCGAACAGGAGCGAGTTCGCGCTGCGGTGCTCAGTACGGCGAGTTCGCTCTGCGGCCTGCTCGGGCTTTATCTCTCGCGTCTCGGCTGCGTTGGCTGCTAAAGTCTTTTTTATCGGTGCGTTTTAGCTGTTTTAGCAGCAAACGTCCGAATTCTGCAGCGATGACCGATCTGGGAGGCTTTCCGGCTTTGCCTTTTTTTGGTCTGGCTGTGTGGCGCCCCATTCCCAGCCTGTGGCGAGTTGGAACACAAAACCTGCCTGGGAGTTGTTGAAGTTTCAGGAGGTTTCCATTAGTAAACGCAAACCACTGGAAGCTCACGAGAGGGCAGGTGAGAGGAGAGGCGCCTCAATTGCTGGGGATGCCAGCGGCGCCTGCCAGGCGCCTGCTGGGCCGCGTGGGCGAGAACGCGGTGTCGCGTCGTAACAACGGGCAGGCCCTTCGGTACGGCGCGGACCGCTATTACGAGGTCGCGTTCAGTATGCCCAATGGCGACGGTACGCGCGCGCTATTGCCTCCCGGCGCGCGCGCAGTTAGTGTGGAGCTGCACACACCCTCGCTGCGCAGCGTGTGCGGCGAGGCGCTGCGTATGGCGCCCTCCCAGCTCTGAGTCGCCCCGCTCGCCCCCTCGCAGCTGGCATCCGCCCTGCAGTTCTCTTCCGGTGCTTCATTGAGAGCGGGTCGACCAATGACCCCGAGACGGCCCAGACAGCCGAGCTCTTGTGGTGCTACAACGGGGAGGACCTCGCTGCCTACAAGGACGAAGCTCCAGCGCCGCCACCACTAGAGGCGACCTCGGACGACGACGCGCTGGCCGAGGGCGCCGCCTTTGCCCTTGGCGACCGCGTCGATGCCCGATATCAAAAAAAGGCGCGCTGGTTCCCAGGCTACGTGACGAAGGTCGTGCAGACGAAGAGGGGAACGACCGGCTTCCGTGTCCACTTTGACGACGGCGACACCGACGTGCTGCCGGCCGGCTTCATCCGCCAGCGGGTCGACATCGTCTCTCTGCTTGGGACGGAGCTCGCGGCGCGCATGCAGCAGGATCCAAAGGTGGTGGTGCTCACAAACTGCGCAGAGGCGCACGACGCGGAGGCGGTCATGGGGATCGCGGCGGTCGGGCTGGGATGCGAGTGGGAGGTCGCGGGCACGCTCATCTTCGAGTTCAACGACAAGGTGCCGCCTCGCAGCCGCGCCGCGCCCCATGACCGCCTCTGCGCGCACCAGAGCGACGCCTCTCCCCTCAACATAGGCGCCGCCGCAGGCGGTCAGGCCGCTCTCGTTCACGCCTTGGGGGAAGGATGCGTCGCTTGCTTCGATCATGCCCGAGTCGCTGAACGACATGCCCACCACCGAGTTGCTCCCGCCGTCGCTCTTCCCGCGGCCAGCCTCGAGCCACCGGCGCTGCCCGCCCGCCTTGCCCGTTGTCCCCCTCACCGCCGGGCCGGTCTTGCGCGGCGCGGCGCTCATGTTCCAGGCCGACGATGCGCTGGTTCGGTTCCTCTCGTACATGGACGGCGACGGCAGCATCAAGTACATGTTCGGCAAGGACTTCTCGGGCGACGAGATCCACGGCTTCCGCGTGCTCGAGCAGGGTTCCGACGAGCTCAGGCTCTGCACCACCGACCCCGAGAGCAAGGACCTGCTGCAGCGACCTCTCAACCAGCGCCCGTTTCTCAACTTGACGGGCGCACTCGTGCCGACCGACATCGGCGTCAAGATCAACACGGCGACCGTCACCCACGAGGGCGTGATCTCGTGCGCCTCGTGCGCGTTCATGATTATGTGCGCCGTCGGCACCGCTCGCGTCCGCTTTTTCGACTGCTGCTTGCTGCAGGGTCACATAGTCGCCACTCGCGACCTGTCGATCAAGGAGTCGCGCAAGGTCGAGATCGACTTCGTGATTCCCGAGCTGCACCGCCTCGCCGTCCTGCAAAGGGCGCATCAAGATATGCTGGTGTGTGCGCGCGCGCTCTCTTCGCCCCCTCGCCTCGCCCGCGTCGCAACTCCTCTCTCCACACACACACACACCTGCCCCCCCCTTACCCCCCGCGTCCCTCACTAATTGATCTGCCCCTCTCCCCTCCCAGGCAGCCTTCATCGACCGCGTCGACAAGGTCTCGGCGCTCGACCCAATGGTGCTGCACTTGAAGAACTGGCCGCCCGAGAATGTGATGGCGTTGCCATGCTGGCCCGACATGTACCAGCGCTCGGGGAAGGGGGCGGGCATGTCGGACACGGACCGCATCATCTACCGTGCCTCGATCAAGAGCTCCGAGGACGCGCAGAGCTTCCTTGGTTTCCTCGCCGTGGAGCTGCCGTCGACAGCCAAGGTCACGCATCGCTTTGCCCTGGTCTCCCCCACCCCTCTCTCAGCCGCAGACGAGAGCCAGCTGCGCGCAAAGGACGAGCTGGGTGCCACAGGAGGGTGCGGCAGCCGCTCGGCGCACTGCATCGACTACGAGCCAGCGGCGCGCTTGCTGACGGTGCGTGTCGGCGTCGCCACGTTCAACGGCTCGATGCCGGTGGACGGCGCCTCGGTGGGTGCTCCGCCTCCCTCCATCCCCGACCCCAAATACGTCCTCGGCCTGGGCTGGGTGGCGAGCTCAACTCCCGTGCCCTCGCCAGCTGAGCTCCACGGTCAGTCGGCCACACTCGAGGAGTATCCCCTTTGAGCGTCCGAGTGTCCTTGTGTACGTATTTCGGTCTGGGACGCAGTGTGGAGCGGGTGTGCAGCACACTTAGTCCTTGCGCGCCCGCCTTCGCGTCTGCGCTCGCGAGTCTCGCATGCCGGGATGCACACCCATTGTATTGGTGGAGTCGGTACTTTCTTTTGAACACATGCATCCAGTTTGATGCGAGACTCAAAACCTTCGCCCCCTCTGAGTCCTCCCTCTGCTGTCTCGCCGACGTCGCGCGGCCCCTGCCCCTCTACCGCCCATCTCGCTACGCCCTGCCGCCGCGGGGCAGCCCGTCCAGCGAGGACCCACGTCGCGCGCCCCGGCGGCGGGGGCGCGGCCGCACCCACGAGCACGCCGGCGCCGTCGCGCTGGGTGGCTGATGCTGCTGTTGCTGCTGCTGCTGCCGCTGGCCGTGCAGCGCTCTTGACATCACCCTTGCGCACGTCCAACCGTTGCGTAAGCCGTCCTATGATTGCGGATGGCTACGGGCGGTAACGTGTGGTTCCCGGCGACTTTCGGCGATTACTACCACGATGACCAGCCAAGCTCGGAGGCGCCGGGCGGGTAGCGGCAGGTAGAGGGCAGGTAGCATGGAGAGGCCTTGGGCCATGCAACCACCTATACAGCATCTCCACACGCCAGTGCTTGTGCGCGCGGTGGAGTCCCCGCGGCTGGGCAACGCGGACGCACCGCTCCCGCCGACTCAGCCCCCGACGCCTATCGCCTTCGCGACGCCCATTGGGGGCGACCCTTCTCTGCCGCTCGCCGCCACTGCGTGCGACGCTCGCGCACGCGCGCCTGTGCATGCGGTTCCGCGGGTCGAGCCTCCGCCCAAGCGTGGACCAGCTGCCGCGGCACGCTCGGCGCCGAGCGGCGGCCAGCCTCGGCCGCAGCCTCAGGCGGCCAGAGCACCGGCCGCCCGCTTGCCGCTGGCGCCGATCGGCTCGCCGCCGCCTACGGGCCAGCCGCCTGCCGGAGCTCCGCAACATGGGAGCCCGCCGCCGGACGCGGCCGATGCGGGAGGGCCTTCGGCTGGAGAGCGTTCGGGCCGACCGGCAGGGGCCGGGGCCCGGCAGCAGCAGCAGCAGGCACAACGTCGTCCGCCGCGGCCCGCTGCTGTGAACAGAGGCGCTGCGCGCAGCCGCGCCCCAGCGGCCCCGGGCAAGTTCAACTTCTACTCTCCGGGGAAGAAGGCGCGGTACTCGAGTAAATTGCAGACACTTCCCGCCGTCCGGCTTGCACCGGCCAAGTTCGACTTTGCCGCCATGCCCAAGGTGCGCCGCCCCCACCCCACTCTCAACACTTTCACACGCAAGACTGTGAATTCTCCTGCAGCGGTAGACACACCCGCCCTTACCGCCGCAGGAGAACATGCCGCTGCAGCTGCGGGCCGCCTTGGAGGCCTCCTTGCCGGGATGCTTCCGACCAGGCGGCAACTCCAAGGACAAGCCCAAAGTCCAGCTCGACCTCGGCACCCTCGAGATGTGGATCCGTGCGGCGGCCGTCGCGGTGCAGACCGAGAGCCGCGGGAACAAGCCGGCGGCGAGGAAGAAGCGTTCGGCAGCAGGCGAGCCTCGCGGCGACGGCGACGGTGACGGCGACGGCGACGGCGACGCCGCTGGTGGGGGCGGCGGCGGGGGCAGCGGCGAGTACCTGTTTGGGAGCGCGGACGACGCCGACTTTGTGGCGGCGGTGGCGGCGGAGCGTAGGCGCATCGAGGAGGAGGGGCCGTACGACCTCAACCAGATGGCCCGGTGCGGCGCGCACGGGGACAGCACACTCAACCACGTGCTGCGCGAGCCGATCGAGGAGTTGGAGCAGATGATCTCGTCGCTGCAGGTCGAGCTCGCAGCGGCGCTGGGCCAGCCGTTCTACCGCGAGGAGAAGCGGCGGTGTGAGCCCTACAGACGGCCTGATCGGCAGACCATGACGCGCGGGGAGCTGGGGTATTGGAAGCGGGTGCGAGCGAAGTGCGATGCGCACTTGCGAGCGATTGCGGAGCTTGTCAGCACTCCCGAGACGGGGCACGAGGGCATGGACACGTACCTCGCCGAAATCGTCGACGGGTCCCTCCCCGGGTCGCGTGTGCACGGCAAGCGGCGCTTCCTCTCCGGGCAGCGGTTCGTGGCGCGCCTACACGACTCGCCGACCAGGAAAAGCGGGGCCCGACCTCCCGGGGGGGGGGGGGGGGGGGGGGGGAGAACCACCCCAATGCGCCCCCTCCCCGGGCCGGGGAGAAACCCGGGCCGGGGGCGGTATAACCTTCTTTTGGGGGGGGGGGGGCCCCCGCTCCAAGGGTGAAAAGGCGAATCCCGGGCCCCCCCCCCCCAGGGAGAAAACCCTCTCTCAAAACCCCCCGGCGGGAGGGGCTTCTCTTGGGGAACCCCCCCGAAAAGGGGGAAACAAGGGACCCCGGGAGACCAGCCCTCGGGAGTCTTCCCCCCCCCCGG
>NW_005196801.1:20739-21911 GCF_000372725.1 Emiliania huxleyi CCMP1516
TGGCGCGCAAGTACGATGCAGGCCACCGCTTGTTGGGCCACTCAGGCGTCGTCGAGGCTGATCAAGGAGTCGACGAAGTACGACGAGCAGTGGTGCCCATCCGCGCCGCACATCGACGAGCCGGTGGCGGTCGACGAGGGAGAGGACGTCGAGGCGGCGAAGCAGCGGGCGGAGGCGCTGGCGGCGGAGCGCGGGCGGGTGGCGGTCGCGATGCTGCGGCGCGAGGAGGAGAGGCTCGAGAACGACTTCCTGAAGAAGGAGCGGCGGAAGAAGGAGAGCCGTGAGAAGGTGGCGCGGGCGGCGGACGAGGCGGCGGCGAATGCAGCAGCGAAGGAGGAGGAGGGGAGCGAGGTCGAGGAGGAGGGAGGGCCGGAGTCGGAGGCGGAGTCAGAGGAGGAGGACGCGGGCGAGGAGGCGCCTGAGGAGGCGGCGCAGGAGGCGGATCAACAGACTCCCCGAGGGGGCGAGCAGCGCGCGCGGGCAGAGGGCAGCGATGAGCGGCCGGTCTGGAACCGCAAGAAGCGGCTTGCGGCCACGCATGGCGCGTGCAACCTGGCAAACAAACTGGCAAACGAGGGAATGCTTCCCTTCACAGGCCAGGTGCCACTGCCGGGGAGCCCCGCCGCCAGATTTGCTTTCCAGCTGACGCTCGATGCGGGCGAGCTCCTGAAGGGGATGCGGGGTGCAAAGAAGTGGACCGCCGTTCTTGCTATCATCAAGTGCTTTGGGGTGAAGGGCGAACGGTGGGGGCCCGAGTGCCTGAAGCATGTCGTGCAGGGCGCATGCAATGCGGCCAAGGCGCTGTTCCTGCGTTGCTGGGCTGGCGACGATCACGCCGAGAATCAGCTGCGTGGCTTCCTCGGCTATGTGCAGCAGCTCGAGCAGCTGCGCCAACCGGGAGGGTTGGTGGTGGAGCACGCCTATCTGCCGCTGCCGCCGGCGCTGCTCGACGAGGGACTCGAGCTCGTCGAGGACCTCGGCGTCATCGACGAGGGCGACAGCTTCTACCAGCGGCACATTGTCGTCTCCGATGTGCCCATGACTGCGCACGGCATCGTGAGCGCCGACCTTAGCGCAATCATGGAGTTTCTTGGGACTGCACTGGATCGCCGACCAGCCGACCTCGCCCTTCCACAACGTGCTGCACAAGGACCAGTCGAAGCTCGCGATGG
>NW_005196800.1:0-1398 GCF_000372725.1 Emiliania huxleyi CCMP1516
GCTTGCCGGTCGCTGGCTTGGGGGTTGGGCTTTGTCTTCCACCCCACGCATCCCTTTGGAGACAGAGCAGCCCCCAACCCCATCCACCCGAGGGATTTCTTTCGTTCCACCAGGGGGGGGGGGGGGGGATTCGCATCGCGCCGTCGTTGTTCTTGAAGACGGTCAGCATCATGAACTGCATCTTGTGCTTGTTGGCGAGGAGCTCGAGGAGCTGCATCACAAACTTGCCGAGCCCCTTGCCGCGGTACTCTGCGGCCCGGAGGATGAGCGGGCGTCGAGCGGGAGGTGGGTGCGATAGGGTGCGATAGGTGGGCCGGTGGGGGCGGGAAGGCGGGGGATGCGTGGACGTCTCTCGGAGGTGTCCCGCGCCGGCCGTGAGCTGCAGCTCGTAGACATAGAGGACGGTGCACTCGCCCTCGAGGATCCAGCGGTACATGCAAAAGCCCGCGGGCGATGCGGCGGCGTCCTCCTGTCCGCTCGGCCGCAGGATGAGGAAATGCGACTCCTCGTCGCGCAGGGTCGCTCGCTCGCCGCTGTCGTTGAAGCCCCAGCCAGCGTCGAGCCGCAGAGACTCCATGTTGCGCTTGAGCAAGGCAAAGCAGAAGTCGTGGTCCGCCTCGGAGAGAGACGCGCTCGCAGCGTGCACGACGTCCACGCCAAACTTGGCTTGTGCCGCCTTGACCATGGGCTCAAAGGCCGATAGCGGCGTCGTGATCGCGGCGGCTTGTGCGATGTGTTGCTTTCGCTCCTTCTCGGCGGCCAGTGCCGCCGCTCGTGCGAGTTTTTTCTCCTTGCCGGACGAGTTCTCCTTGCCCTTGCCCATGGTGAGACAAGCTTGCTTGCTGCGGTTTCTATCGGCAAAAACTGTCGACCGGCGGGAAGTACCAAAAAAGAATTTTCCAACCTTCCGGGACTTTTGGCCGCCTCTGTCAGTGTGCCCGTGGTAGTGAGAGACTGCTGGTGAGAAGCCGGAGGAAGGTCGCTAGTCGAGAGAGATCGCCAGTGGAATAGGGAGTCCACCGTGCTGCGAGCCTGTCGCTGTCCCTTGTCAGGAGCAGGAGAACTAGGAGAGCGCAACCAGTAGGAGGCCCGCGCCTGCCCCCGTGCCGCCGGGTGCAACCTGTCCTATACGAGAGAGGAATCCCTGGGACCCTGTCGTGTGGGTGAACCCTGCCCAGCCCCCCTCCGTGTCGCGATGCGCTCCCCGCTCCCGTTCCCCTGTGTCCCTGATCGTCCTTCCAAGATCCTGCTCGTGCAGGTGGGGACCCTGTCCCTCTCCCACCCCTCGTTTGGCGTGCCCGTTTTATTTATTTATTTATGGGTACGGGACTGGCACTGCAAAGGCGACGGCTTAGAAGATTTTTTTCACGTTTTTCTAGCGCGTGAGTCGAGCTCTCG
>NW_005196799.1:0-1398 GCF_000372725.1 Emiliania huxleyi CCMP1516
AGAAATGGGGGAGCTAGGTGACTTGAGCGGCTTGACCCCATCCACCACGTCTCAGGTGACGCTCGAGCAAGCACTGGACAGGTTCGACTTGAGCACTTTGCTCACCGTTCCAGAATCACCTGAGGCCGCTGATTGGCATCTCATCGTGCAGAACGCCACCGTCGTTCAAGATGCAAGGCGCGGGGCAGAGTGATCTCCAGGGTCCTTCCTGTAAGGTGCCTATATGGGCTTCCAGTATCGGACCTTCAAGACATGCGCTTTTGGCCGGTGGCCTCCTCGGACATGGTACCTCCGGTGAGATAGTGGCTGCCAGTTCGAGACTGGGGCCGATCGAACTTGAGTTGTTCGGAGGAGGAATCCGGCCAGCACGGGTACAAAGAGGGGTACCCGGAGAATCCCCAGCTGCGGAAACGTAGTGTCGCTCAAGAGGTGCGATACTGCGGGGGAGTGTAAGGTGCCTATATGGGCTTCCAGTATCGGACCTTCAAGACATGCGCTTTTGGCCGGTGGCCTCCTCGGACACTTCCCCTTTACGGCTCTACTGGGCTGGGTTTTTAGGCATTGTGGGGTTGGCACTCCCATCGACCCTCATGACCTCCTGCGGTCTCTGAGATGGACACCAGTGGGTGTGGGACCACAGCCAGGATACAACCGAAGGCTGGGTAACCAGTAGAGGTCGATACTCGACGCGTCCCACATGGTCTGTGTCGCTGTCGGCACGCTGTCGACAGGACGTCGAGCGACACCGGTGGCAGTGCCACCCAGGAGTGGTCGGGCGGTCTCCCGTCATGAGAGAGCCACCATGTGATCCGTATGATGATTCCTGACAACCGCCTCAGTCAACTTTTGTCACAGTTCCCGCTATGAGAGGAGCTGCGGGTCAGTTCGACAGCTGGAGCTGTGTCGCCGGCGTGCGGCGGCCTGCCTCCGGAGGTGCCTCTGAGGTGGACATTTTTTGGTCACCGTGAGAGAACGCGTTCGAATTTTCACTCCGGAACTTCAACTCTGCACGCGCACCGGCTAGGGCTACAATAGTGCCAGTGAGGCGGAGGCGCGAGTCGGAAGGCCGCGACCGTCAAGTGTTCCCTTCGTTTTCCTACAATCGCTGTGAACCCAGCCACGTAACAAGTAACACCGGTCTGGCTAGTGCCATTTCACTGTGGCACAGCTCGCGTTACAAAACCTTGATTTGACCATTTGCGCAAAAAGGTACATCTCGGTGCCTTCCAGAGGCAGCTGCAACCCCCGCCGAGTGGACGGGCGCACACAGCAGGTGGCGCGGTGTGCGCCCGTCCACTTGGCGGGGTCGCAGCTGCCTCTGCGCGTTCTGGGGATGTACCAAATTGTCGCCGCCGGAGACGACTCGACGCCGCTGAGATTGGAGATCAAGCTCTGACA
>NW_005196798.1:0-1398 GCF_000372725.1 Emiliania huxleyi CCMP1516
GCGACACATACCATGTGGGACGCGTCGAGTATCGACCTCTACTGCTTACCCAGCCTTCGAGTGTATCCTGGCTGTGGTCCCACACCCACTGGTGTCCATCTCAGAGACCGCAGGAGGTCATGAGGGTCGATGGGAGTGCCAACCCCACAATGCCTAAAAACCCAGAGCCCAGTATACGGCTCTATAGAGAGGCGGGGGGGTGCTATCCTGTGTATGTGTACTGTGTATGTGTATGTGTACTGTGTATGTGTGCATTCGCGCGCTCACCCCTCACCTACCGGCGGCCATGCGCGCACCCCCCGCGGACCGGACGGCTGTCCGCGGCTCCACAGTCCGCCACATCGATGGGCTCGCGCGCGGAATGCTCTACGCTACACACGCACTCGCTGGCCCGGAGTCCCCATGCATGTCGCATGTGCACAAACCTCTCCCACAGCCCGCATGAAAGATGAATGTGCACAAACCTACCCCAGCCCAGTGCCCTCCGCCCATGACGCATGAGTGGTACAGCGACGCGCAGAACGCGACGGCCGTCGCCTTGCTTGGGCGAGGCGGTGCGGTGAACATTGCGATCATGCGGGCTGCGAAGCAGCTCTTTGCCAGATGGTACTGTCCGGGAGGGCGGCTGTACGTCTCGAGTAGAGCTGGGTGAAATTCTGAAAAACGTGCAGCACTTCTAGCCGACATCGACAAAAGTCACTCTCTAGCCCCGCGGCGAGCAGCCCCGCCGGAGGCGAAGAAAATTTTGCCATCTAGCGCTCTCTAACACACATTTTTGCACAAATCGACGCCTCCAAACAGGCTCAATAAGACTGGTCTTCACTGCAGCACGCCTCGAGCGAGTAATGCGTCTATAGGCCAATATAAAAGAGCTTCTCGCGCGCGCTCCTCAGCTGGCGGTCCGCAGGGCCGCCCGGGCCGGGCGAGAAGCGCAAGCCCGCCAGCCGCACCATGTGATTCACGATGATGAGCGTCTCGGCCTCGAGCAGCGTGTAGGAGCGAAGCTTGCCCTCGCACTCGCGTTGCTCGAGCCTGAGCCAATGCGCCTTGACCACGAGATAGCCCGCGGGGATGGTGTCAGTGTTGACGACCGTGTCCTCGGCCAGCGTGTACGCCTTCCCCTTGAGCACCGCCAGCCAGTAGAGCCCCTCGAGCGACTGCTCGCGCCGATCTGCGCGGCGACAGCGGCCTGGACACGTCCGGCCAAGTCGGTTACGGGGAGGGCTACTACGAGGTCTTTGCGCGGGGGTGGTCGGGCGCCAGGCGCCCAGTCGATTGCCGCATAGTTCGTCGTAGTAGCCCTATCATAAACCTCGTATTCACACCTTGCACTTTAAAAAAGAAATATCCGAGCTTTGTCGAAGATCCAGAGGGTTTATCAGAGCATCACCCAGACTG
>NW_005196797.1:0-1398 GCF_000372725.1 Emiliania huxleyi CCMP1516
GTGGGGGTGGCGAGGGCGGCGGCGGTAACGGCGACAGCGAGGGTGCCGGTGGAGACGGTGGCGGGGAGGGGGGTGGCGAGGGCGGTGGCGAGGGGGGTGGAGAGGGGGGTGGCGGCGAGTGTGGAAGTGAGGGCGGCGGCGAGGGCGGCGGCGGCAGCGGCGGCGGCGGCGGCGGGGATGGGTAAACAATAGGCCAGATCGGTGGCGAGGATGGCGGCGGCAGCGGCGTCGGCGAGGGTGGCGATGATGGAGGCGGCGAGGGCGGCGGCGAGGGTGGAGGCGGCGAAGGCGGCGGCGAGGGTGGAGGCGGCGAGGGTGGCGGCGGGGGTGGGGGCGGCGAGGGTGGCGGCGGCGAGGGCGGCGGCGAGGGCAGCGCAGAGGGGGGGGGGGATGAGGGTGGTGGCAGTGAGGGCGGCGGGGAGGGTGGCGGAGGCGACGTTGGCGGCGGCGATGACGGTGGCGACGGTGGCGGTGGAGACGGTGGCGGGGGGCTGGGCGGTGGCGGAATGGGGTAAGGCGTCGACGGCGGCGGAGGCGAGGGCGGCGGCGGCGTCGGTGGAGGCGGATCAGGCACCTTTGAGGGTGGTGGCGCCACCGGGTCTCCGGCGATACGCCCCGGGAAGCATCCGGAATACCCCTCTTCCTGTGGTGGGTTGCAGAAATTCTTTTGCTGGCACCATTCATCTGCCGCTGGTTGCCATGAGCATTGCCCCTCTTCCCGGGGGCTGCAACCATCCTCATCCGCGATTTGAAAGATGTCTTCCGTTGTGAGTGTGCCGTAAGTTCCGCCCTCCTCGCAGCTTGGTCTCTCCATGTTGGGGTATTCCTCCATAGTGTACTTTGTGTCGCAGCCGATCGAGCAGCAGTAGTCCTTGAGGTCTTTGAAAGATGAGCAGTGCGTTGCGAGCGCAAGGCCCGGGAGGATGAGGAGGGCGAGAAGTCGCAGAGGAGGAAGCGCAGCCGCGCATTCAGGAGATGAAGCCGGCATGCGCGCCTAGGACCGCGACGCCCAGCAGCAGGGTTGAACCAACTCTCCGTCTCTCTCTCTCTGCAGTGCCGCCGCCCCAGCCTATTCCGCGCCGCGCCGAGTTTGGCGGCGATTTGGGTTCGGGAATTGGTCTGAGTTTACTGACAGTGTTGCGCTCTTGGGTTTTCAGGGGGAAAGCATGATGCCTCTCTTCTCACTTTAGTACTTGAGCACTTGCTTGAGTGAGCACTGGATAGGGTCGATTCCGCGTGGTACGGGACCGCTCGATCGATCGTCTCGCCCTCCCTCGCTGGTGTGTTCATTGGGGGGGGGTCATAACAAACCCGGTACAGGATCGAGGTGCACGCTGCAGAAGCAGTATCGTCCCCCCTCTCCTCGACGGTGATGGCGGTGTGACCGATCGATCGAGC
>NW_005196796.1:0-1397 GCF_000372725.1 Emiliania huxleyi CCMP1516
TCTACGCCGGTCTGCGTGCCATGGCGCGGCGGCGGCGGCGCGAGCTTGACGCGCCCCTGCGGCGTCATCCAGTGAAAGAGACGCTCGACGCCGGCGTCGGCGTGCGGGAACCCGTTGAACTCGAGTCCCGTGCACATGACGCGCACCGCTTCAGACACGTCCAGCGACGCGTCCGGCTGCATGGGGAGCGTATCCGCCAGCGCCATGGCTGCCGGAGCTGGCACGCGCGCGGGGCGGGCGTGCAGGCACGACGAGAGGAGCAACATGGAGTTTTTTGCAGCGGTAACCCGCATGAAGGCACTGGTTGCGGCACACTTGGACAGATTTCAGCGTGTGTGTAGCTGAATTGGTTAGCATTAATAAAATAAAAGAATTCGCAGCCCCGCTCGCTCCCACGCCCTCCGCTCGCTCCCACCGGAGCTTGCGATGAGCTTGCCACCGGAGTGCTCGCTCGAGGCGACCCCCCTTCCGGTGTGCTTCGCGCAGGCCCAGGCAGCATATCACTGGGTGGACGGCTCCAGTCTCGGCGGCGCGGACCCCGCCCTCCAGCAGCGCGTCGCGGATGGCCTTGCGTTTGCTGAGAAGGCTGCCGAGCTCGTGTCCTCCTTGTCCGTCTTCTCGGCGAACGAGGAGCTCGAGGACATCAACACCGGCGACCTAAAGTATCTGCTCCTGCCGTTCCTTCGAGCCGAGCTCATCCTCCGCATTCAGCCCGAGGAGGCTGCGGGCTGCCACGACGTGCGTCTGAAGCACCTGCGGCACGCAGCGGCCCTGCTCGAGGCATTCCTGCGCGATCTCGAGGCGCGGCGTGCGCTGCGCGCCGAGGCGCGGGCGGGGTGGGAGGAGGCGTGCGCGGACAAGCCACTCGATGCCGCCGCCTCGCGCACCCTCAAGGTCTCGCGTCTGCGCGCCGCAAGCCGCGCCAAGAAGGCACGCCACCTCCTCTTGGCCGGCGTGGGAGAGGAGAGAGAAGCGTCCCACCAACCGCCGTTGTTCGCGCGGAGGCGCTCGAGGCGCTCGAGGCGCGCGCGCGCGGTGCGGCAGCAGCCGCGAGTGCGGACCGCGACGACGGCGACGAGGAGGCGGGGCGTGAGGTGCCGTGGAGGCGTAGATGCCAGAGGGCGAGGTCGGGGGAGAGAAGGGGGAGATCGCGCCGGACTCGTCGGTGAGATGTGGGGAGAGGGGAAGAGGGCTCTCCAAAACACGCCGAGGAGAGACGTGAGCCCTCTCGCGGGGCGCAGCGCTTGCTCCCTGCGCGGCACCAGGCGCCCGCGGGAATGTCGCTGGGAGACCGCCTGGCCAGAATTCAGATCGGCCGCGCACTGCTCTGGCTCCACCATGCCACCGCCCATGAGCTCTCTGACGCACGTGTGATGAGCCGCCGTTCAAAAGTGACA
>NW_005196795.1:0-1397 GCF_000372725.1 Emiliania huxleyi CCMP1516
GAGAGGGGGGGGCGGGATGGGGGCGGGAGGTTGGGAAGGTAGGGGTACGGGCGGGAGAACAGAAAGGGTGAGGGTTCACTGAGGAATGTGGAAACCACGGGGCGGAGGAATTAGATCCGGCGCGGAGCGGGAGAGCCAGGGAGGTATCCCATGCGCGCCGATTAGATGGGAGGGGGGGGGCTCAGCCGTGCAAAAAGCATCAATTAATAATAGTAAGGAAGACATGTTGCCCGGCCGTTCAAGAAGTCCGTCTCGATTTTCGTTTTTTCCCCACAGACCACTCGGGCAATTTTTACGAAAGGGCCCTGGACGGGGGCGTCGGGCCCCGCGTGAACGCAGTGCAGATCAATCGGCGGTACTGCCGCGGCCATCGCGCCCGACAGGGGCCGAGCGCGGCTCGCAGAAGCTCTCTTTATTCCCCAGTTCAAGCAAAGAAGGGGAGGGAGAGAGCGACGCGGCGAGCGCAGGCGGCGAGCGTGCACGTCGCCTGTGCGGCGTCTTGTTCACTCCCCTTTGAGCTACCTTTGTGCCCCCTTAGGGGCACCCCTCCTGCGCTGCGCGTATGGTCACCCCTCCCTTCCGCCCTGTTGTTTTGGATGCCCCGCTCCGAGAACAAGCATGTCTCGCAGCTGCGAGAAAAGACCCCTCCATTTCGATGTGCTGTGTGTCTCAACGTAGGCCGCGCACCCCACACGTAATCGGGGCGCAGGGCAGACCACACAGCACACCAGAGTCACGCGGGAACATGCATTGTGCCGCGGAGACGTACACGGTGCGTGACCGCGTCTACTACAAGGGGGCCGCTGCCGCCGCTCCTACTCCTTGTTGCCCTTAGGCGGCCGAGCCAGAATGCAGGCTGGAAAGGTGGTCGCTGGCCGCCGCCTGCGCCTGCAGCGACGCGAGCGCCGCCTGCGCCTGGGCGAGCGCCGCGCCACTCGAGTGCAGCGGGATAGAGCCCATGGCAGCCGAACCCTCGCTCTGGTACGTCTCCACCCCGGGCGCGACTGAGCTGCCTCCGTTGGCCGCCGCCGCCGCAGCGGTCGCTGTCTCTGCCGCTGCCGCCGCAGTCGCTGCCGCCGCGGTCGCTGGGAAGGTAGCGGCCGCCTGCGCTGCCGTCAGCGGGCTCGGCTGGGGTGAGGCAGCAGGGGCGGTGCAGGCGGCAGTGCCGGAGCCGCCAAAAGCGCCGGAGCACGCGGCGAGGATCTCGGCGGCGTCGACCGACTGCGTCCTGCGGCGGGGCGGGGGGGGGCGTAAGGGGGTGGGGGGGGGCCACCTTTAATGCCCCTATTTTTTTTTTTTTTGGGGGGGGGGGGACACTCTCGGCAAAAACTAACAATGGTCCTTATTTTGCCACGGCCTCTTTATCCCCAAGTTTTTCCGCCCAACCAACAACCGGG
>NW_005196794.1:0-3261 GCF_000372725.1 Emiliania huxleyi CCMP1516
CTTTCTGGCGGCAGGCAGCTCGTGCGAGCGCCGAGAGGCCGGTCATGTACCGCGGCTGCGAGACAGCCAGCCGCAGCGCCGGCGGCCGCAGCGCCGAGGCAATGCGATGGTAGGACATGGCTCTGGACTGCACACACAAAGCAAGACAAGGAAACAGCCATCGATTTTTGACACGCGCCTCGAGACCTCGAGAGCTCCTTGGCGAGAGCTCCTTGGGCCTAGGGCGGCTGGCGGCTGGCAGGCTGCGCGGCACTCCCTGGCGCCTGCCTGGGTGGCCCTTGCGGCTCGCCCCCACGTGCTTCCCCCGTGAGCCGTATCTTGGCCCGAACCCCCGCCTGGGACCCGAGCTGAGGACCGCACTCCTCCGAGCTCCGTATAGCCGCACACAAAAACAAACTAGATCCAGCCGCATAATACTCATCACTCTCCAAAAGTGAAAAGTGCTCCGCCAATCCAATTAGAACTGAGCTGGGCTGGGCCTGGGGGGGCGAACGGGCGATGCCGGACGTGGGACGGAGCGAGTTGTGGCGCCAGCACTTTGGAGCACTCTTGGAGTGCTCAGTGCAGAGTCGCGAGTCGGCAGCCGCACGCGCCGCACGCCCAGGACCGGGGAGCTAAGAAGCGCACCCAGTTAGCCAGACGATTGGGATCGGGTTATACGGGCTACAGAGAGCCCTAGCCCTGCGAGCCCTAGGGGGTGCGCGGTCGCAGGGCCATAACACGCGCGGGTGGGGTCCAGCCCCTGATTTTTCCCCCGGATTGCGGATAGCGGATTTGACACTTTTTGGTTTTGTCCAGTATGTGCATTTAATGTGAAGCACTGCTATCCGTGGCCCCCCGCCCCTCGCTCACCGCCCGACGTCCAGCCGAGGGCCGCCGCGCGCAAGCGGTCGAGCAGCCCCGCCCCCCTCATCGCGAAGAGCGCCGCCTTGTTTTTCAGCGTCGGCTTGGCAAGGCGCAGCACGCCCTGCTGGGCGCACGAGGCGACGAGCTGTCCTGTTGCACGCCGATGCGGTGACGAGACGGCGAGAGGGGCGGTGGAGCGCGGGCGATGCGGGGAGGTCTCGCCTGTGTCTGGGCGGTAGAGGTGGCCAAAGCAGAGGGCCCTGCCGGACCCTATTCAAAAAGCAGCGCCCTGAAGAGGCCCCCTGTTCACGCCCTCCGGCAGAGGGGCCAGCCTGGCCGCCTGCAAAGGGCGCGTGCATGTCGTAGAGGAGCCAGTCATCGGCGTCGAAAGGGCCGTGGAACCACATCGAGTGGTCCAGCGTCGCGAGCGCGCCCAGCTTGGGCGATGGGAAGGAGATCCGATGGGGCCGCAACGCCGTGAGCAGGAGAGGCTGGTCCGAGATGTACGCGGCGCAGGCCGCGTCCAAGCCGGGAGCCTTCGTGATTGGCTCGCGGATTCGAACCCACAGTAGCTGGCGGCTGGGCATGCTCGGCGGGTCCGGGTCGAGCGGGTCGTGAGGAGCGCCCACCGCATACCGCACCTCGATCGGCGATGCGCGGAGCTCCTCAATCAGCGGCAGCAGCGCCGCAGGGGCGCGTGCCATCAGGTCGCCGAGGAGATCGTCCATCCCCAGGCACTCGTCGGGGGCAACCACACCTCGAGGCATGCCGGTGACTCCGTCCGCTCGCTCCACGTGCCTCAGCTGCGACTCCTCGGGCCGCGCGAACTGCGCCTGCATCTTGAAGATGATTTGGCCGTTCTGGATGGCGTCCACGGAGCGCGAGTCGAAGGAGCGCAGATTGGAGGTCTCGCGGCACTGGTAGATTATGTCGCTAGTTGGACTGCCGCGCTTCAGAAAGTACGAGTGCAGCGAGATGGGCAGCCAGGAGTCGCGGTGGACGGTCAGCTGGGCGGCGTGCAGAGCCTGACCCATCACCTGCCCGCCGAAAACTGACTTGCCGCCCGGTGGCACCCACAGGAGCTTGCTCGACGCACGGTAGAGCCCGCTGTCCACCTGCGTTCGTCAGGTCGTGCTGGAGGCCGAGTGTACTGCGGTACGTGTGACGAGCGCACACCTCGTCGAGGTCGAGGTGCGAGCGCCTCGTCGGACGCAGCTGGTGCCGGGTGAACCGGGTCCGGACGGCGAGCCACACGACACGGCGGTGGGGACGAAGGCAGGCCTTGCCTCTCATGTACGTACGTCTCTCTCTCTCTTGTTCCGCAGCCGCTTCGGCGCCCGCGCGAAATTCAGTTTTCTTTTTAGTTCAAATTTTTTTAGCTCCCGCGGTATTCCATGATGACATGTGGGCCGAACTTGCCCCCTTTTGGTCACCCTCAGTTGATTACTTCTTTGGACGGTCTCGATGGGCGTCGGCGGCGGGCGGGGCACGCTGTTTCGGGCGCCACTCGCGCGATCGTGCCGAGCTGAAATTATTATGCCAACGTCCAATGTTTGGTGGGAGCCTCCAGGACATCGAAGCTGGGAAGCTTGAGTTAGCCCGCTTGTTGCTCTCGTTCCCGCGTGATGCTCTGAGCCCTGGCCTCGACACCTTGATTGAGCACTTGAGCACTGGATAGGGTCGATTCCGCATGGTACGGGACCCCTCGATCGTCTCGCCCTCCCTCACTGGTGTGTTCATTGGGGGGGGTCAGACCTCTCGGGAACAATCGTGCCATGCGTCGCCGGTGCTGCATTCATCGCAGTGCGTCTTTAGCAGGCGGTAGACTGTCGGCTGCGAGGACGGTCGCATTTGCGCGAGGCGAGGCGAGCACTGCTGCGCGTTGCATGCGCCATGGCTCAACTACAGAGTAATAAAAGTGATGGTTGGTGGTACTCTCCTGCAACAACAGTCCTTCCTGTGACATGGCAGGCCACTCTCAAGCCCTACAAGCATCAGATCACCCACTTAGGGAGGGTTGAGCGGGGCCTCGGGGGCGGCCCCCTGCCCCTGCGGTCGTTCCAGCAGTCCTAGTGTGGACGGTTTTTTTGCGGTATCTTGATGTATCTCTCCAATATCTGACTGTATCTCCCCGTATCTCCTTGCATCTCCTCGCATGGCGGCCCCGTCGGCGGCGGGGGTGGAGGCGGTGGCAGGGGCGGCGGGTACGGTGGCGGCCTTCGCGGCCCAAACGCCTGGTGTGGAGTCGCTGGGGCGGCCCCACGACCCTGCAGCCGTTCCAGTGGCGGGGGCGGAAGTGGCAGTGCGGGTGGCGGAAACGATGGCGGCGCTGGCGACCGCACCGCCTGGTGTGGAACCTCAGGGGCGGCTCCTCGACCCAGCGGTCGCTTCAGTGGCGGGGGCGGAGGCGGTGGT
>NW_005196794.1:4052-6098 GCF_000372725.1 Emiliania huxleyi CCMP1516
GAAATCGCGCTCTACATCGCTCTACAACGCACCCGCTTCGTCCCGCGCCGGATGTATAGCTCTACAGCTCTACAGCGCTCCAGAGCGCTCTACATCTCTACAGCTCTACAGCGCTCTACACTCTACATCCTCTATCTACACCCGCCCTCAGCTCGCCCGCCGCCGCGGCCGCTCGATCCATCTCGGCCTCTCGGATTGCCTTCTCCCGTTGTCTTGCCCTGTCTGCTGCCGGCACGAACCTCACCGGGCTGTCTCGTGCCCTTCGTGGTAAGATCCGCGTCGGGGAAGGCCGACCCCCAGGTTCAGCCCCGGCTCGGGATGTGCTCGCCTGTCGCGACGGCTGCCCCTCCCTCGCCGCCAACCCGTCTCCCTGCCTCCTCTTCTCTCGAACCAAAGGGGCTGCACAAAAAAAGCACGCAAACACCCTTGTCGTGCCAGCCTGCGGGCCGTGCCATGGCCGCCCACCGCATCGGCGCACGTCTCGCGGGCCTCTCGCCGGAGCAGCTGTGCGCCTTCATCGACGAACAGGCGCCTCTCTGGAGCGCCGCCGCCTTGCGCGTGGCGGAGGAGCACGCCGCACTCGTGGAGCAGCCCGAGTGGGTGCTCTCCGAGGTCCTCCTCTCGCCGGACCTCGCCCCGCACATCCTCGCCCAGCTGCCGACCAAGGCGCACGCCGTCAAGGGGACGTGCCGCGCGTGGCGCCGCGGCTGGAAGGAGACGCTGAAGAAGCGCGACAGGCCGCGCCTGGTCGTGTTCGGCGGCCACGGCAGCAACGACGAGCCTGTATCCTTCATCAGCTCGCTGGAGCGGTACGACCCCTCTACGAATGAGTGGGAGGGGGAGACTGTGGCGCCGATGCTGACGGCACGCGACTGTTGCGGCATGGCGGTGCTCGATGGCAAGCTCTACGCGGCGGGCGGCAGGGACGAGGGAGACGAATCTTGCAACCTGGTGGAGCGGTACGACTTGGCTACGAAAGGGTGGGAGGTTGTGGCGCCGATGGCGGTGGCTCGGAATCAGCCTGGTGTGGCGGTGCTCGACGGCAAGCTATATGCTGTGGGCGGCATGGAGACTGGCGACGGCGGCGTCCCCAACCGCCTCAGCTCGGTGGAGCGGTACTGTCCCGCGACAAACGCGTGGGAAATGGTGGCGCCGATGGGTTCGGTGCGGCAGAGTCCCGCAATGGCGGTGCTCGACGGCAAGCTGTATGCTGTGGGTGGATACGGCATCGAGGAGGAGGAGGAGGAGGAGGAATGGGGAAACGACGGCCGCCCCCTCAACTCTGTGGAGCGATACGATCCCGAGATGAATGCGTGGGAAGCGGTCGCGCCGATGGGGTCGAGCCGAGACGAATGCGGCGTGGCGGTGCTCGAAGACCAGCTGTATGCTGTGGGCGGGGAAGGTTCGGAGCCCGACTCCGACGACGGCGACGGTGCCCTCAGGTCGGTGATTCGGTATGATCTCGCGACGAACACGTGGGAGACGGTGGCGCCGATGTCGACAGAGAGGAAAGCGCTCGGCGTGACGGTGCTCGACGGCATGCTCTACGCTGTGGGCGGCGAAAACCTCGAGGTAGTGGCGGACGACGACTACGAGGGTCCATTCATGAAGAGTGCAGAGCGTTTCAACCCGGCGACGAGCGCTTGGGAGGAGGTGGCGCCGATGGCGGCGGCGCGGGCCTTTGCCGGCGCGCTCTCGATGTAGAGGGTGCTACTCACACCTCGCCGCAGGGCAGTTCTCCGATGAGGAGCTGCTGTGCGCAAGGCGCCCCAGCTACCGCCCGTGCCCATGTTCTTCTCGTAAAGCACGTCTGTGTGAGAGGTCCGTGGTTGTGTTTTTGTGTGAGAGAGAGTGAGAGAGTTTGACTTGCACTTTTAGAAACCTTGGAGAGACCCCTCCTTCACCGAGGTTTTTTTTCGCCTTCGCCCGATTGCCAGCATGAAGGCGCGACGGCTTCCGACATTCACGCTCCTCGTGTCGCTCGCGAGCTCCCTCGCCTTCACTCCTGTTTTCCCCCACCGCGTCGCCCCCTTTCCTCGCTGTCCC
>NW_005196794.1:6285-8156 GCF_000372725.1 Emiliania huxleyi CCMP1516
ACCGACCGCTCTTGCTCCGCTCGCCACCTCTCGCAAAGTCCAAAGTCATAGCCATCGCCTCCTCCGGCAAGTCCTTTTCGCCTATCTTGCCGTCCCTCGGCCCCCTCCGAGGGGGGGAGGGAATTGCGGGGTCCCCACGGGCGCCTCACGAGTTCGGCCCTCCCGAGCGAGGGGGGGAGGGGAGCAAGGGGGTGGGGGGATTGGGGTGGTGGGGAGGGGTCTCGGTTTCGTGAGGCTAATACTTCCTTTCGGGGTATTACGCGATGACGCGAGAAAAAGCTGAAAGCATCTGGGTTCGGACTTTTTGGTATGGTATGGTACGCTCGCGCAACCCACCTCGAGACCATACCCCCCCGCCTGCTGACGGACCCAGCCTCCCGGAGACCGGGGATGGGCGGTCAGGACCATACCCACCCTTGATTACCATACCATACCCCGCAAAAAGTTGGAACCCTGTGGGACTGTGTCATATGTCAGTCGCTAAGGCAGTGATCGGCGGCGGCCTGGCGGCGGCCGTCTACTTTTACGCGCCCTCGGAGCTTGACGCCGACGCGGTGGCCGCTCCCGCCACCAGTCGCGCCGCGCCGCCATCGCTCACAACCCCTTGCCACCGCGCACGCAGGTGGTCCGTACCGTCAAGCCATTTTGCTACGGCATGGCGCTCTTCTGCGGCGGCATCGCGGCGATCGCCGCGGTGGGCACGCTCGTACTCGGCTCAATGTACGGCTCTCTCATCGAGGGCAACACCTTCAAGATTGACGAGTACGTCCACCAGCAGCCGTCCATGGCGCAGCGCGCGCAGGTTGTGCTGCTGAACCGGCTCAACGTGGGGAGCCACGTGGCCAACAAATCGGCGTCGATCGCGCTCGAGGACGCCGAGTCGCCCTTCGTGCCCTCGCTCCGCGTCACCTCAAAGGCGGGATCGCGCGCCGGCGCGACCGGCTTCAAGGCGCCGGCCGAGGCGATCGTCGTCGGCACAATCCGGATGGGATTCGGCCACCACCGCATCGCGTACGCGGCGACGTCGTGGGCGCTCGGCGCGGGGCGGCCGACGTACTTCCACGACCTGCTCAACGTCGACTCGCCCGAAGCCCAGCTGATCATCGACATGGACAAGCTTTACTCCAAAGGCGCAGCCGGGACGCCGCTTCCCACGCACGCACGCACGCACGCACGCACGCACGCGCACACGCACACGCACGAGCAAGCAAGCAAGCAAGCGACGCCGAAGCGGCGGCCCCTCGGGCGTCACCCACACTCCCAGACATCGGCAGCTCTGCTCGACGTGCGAAACCTCCAGCCGACAATACCGTCCCCTCTCCCCTCTCCCTCGCCCACCGGCGCCGCCGCCGGCCGCCCACTGCTAGGCTATTTACGGCTCGTAGCACGTCGGTGACAGCAGCAGACACACGCACAGCAGCGACGCGCTGGTGTGCGAGGCGTGTCCTCGCTGCCCCTAGAGGACCCTCCCCCGTGCCCTCGGACCGTTCATCGCCGCCGCAGCGCCGACGATAGGGATAACCGTCGTCGCCGCCGGTCCAGGTCTCGCACACCACGCCGTTCCCATCCGCAGGCTCGCGTATGGCGACAGAGCTCGGGGGCCCGGTCGAGAAGCTGTGGGGCATGATCACCAAGAACGGCGACGAGAACTCGCTGCGCGTGTTTTACCAGATGGCGGAGCACCTGCGGCCGCTCATGCAGGATCTCCGCTGTAGTCCCCTCCCCGACGCTCACAGGGCGACTCGGGAGCACTCACGGCGCCTCTGTTCGCCTGCAAAGAACATCATGCGCAGTCATTATCACATTCAAGCTCACCCCATGGCCGCCGGTCCCCTCGTTCTCCATCCTTTCCCTCACCCCCCCCCCCCCCC
>NW_005196794.1:8561-22706 GCF_000372725.1 Emiliania huxleyi CCMP1516
AACATCGAGTTCGACTGCGAGCTCCGTCGCCTAGAAGCGGAATCCGTGTTTGTGTATTCCGGCCAGGACTCGGCACGTATTCCGCCGTATTCGACCGTATTCCGCGGTCTTCACTGTGTTCGCACCCCTCGCATTCACGCGGTGCTCTGAATACTCTGCACAACACCGCATTCCCGCCCCGATGTTGGCATATTCTCCCCGTAGGCTTCGGAAGCAGCGCGCGCGCGCGCGCCAGCCGCGCCGCATCCTCATCCCCGTCGGCGGCGCGGGCGCGCAAAAGACTTTCGTGAGCCAGTTCATCCAGGCGCTCGGCTCGCACGTGGCCGAGGGCAAGGTGCAGCTCATGCTGAACGCGGGCGACCACGAGCACATGCGCGTCGCCTTCGCCGAGGCGCTCGCGGCCATCGGCGTCTCGGACTACGCCGTCGTCGACAGCATGGAGGGCGTGCACGAGTACGCGGAGCGCTTGCGGTCGGGAGTCGAGCCGACGCACGCGGTGACCCTCTTCGCCTTCAAGCAGTACTTCCCCGCCGTGGCGACGGCCGGCTGGCTGGCCCGCAGTCGGCCCGACGGGAGTGGCGCGAGCGTGGCCGTTGCGTGTGCGTCTAGGCGACAACCGACGTCCTCTCCCGCGTCGCCGACGTGCTCGCGTGCAAGCCGTCCGAGCTTGCTTTCTACCCGGTGCCCAAGCTGATGATCCGGCGCGTCGGGGACCATGAGGCGTACTCGGCGCTGCGCGCGTCGGAGCTCGGCGAGCGCCCACTCGAGGTGGGGCGCGCGGGGAAGAGAGCAGCGCCCGTTCACGGCTCTCGAAGTGAGCAGGCGATGGAACGCTCGAGCTGCGCGAGGTGGAGGACGCGATGGCGTACATCGCACAGATGGACGCCGGCCCAGACTTGCTCCTCACCATGAACAAGTGCAGCCTCCCTCCCTGCCCCTCGCCTCCCGCGTCCCCTCCTGCCCCCATCTCCGGTCTCGGCGGCGCGCACAACGTTCGCCACCCTGTCCCCGACGCGCCCCCGCGCCCCTGCGACAAGGTGCATCGTCTCCAACAAGAAGTCCGGCTTCTATGACGGCTGCAAGAACGCCGTCGCACTCGCGACCGAGCTCGCCGCCAGCTCGGAGAAGAGCCTGCCCTTCCTCGCCAACTGAGGTGCACTCGACGCGTCACGCCTGCGGAGGGGGGCGCGGGGGCGCGGAGAGCAGAGGGCCCTCTGGGCGCCACGGCCAGCCGCGGGCAGCGGAGGGCCGTGGCGAGCTCGGGGGGTCTCGCGGGCGCTCTTCATGTCTCCACACATGCACATGGCCCACATGCACATGCAGTCGCAGCAACGCCGTTGAGCGGTTGTCAAGACAAGCGAAATCCGAAAAATAGCCATATACAAGGAGTCTGAAAGCGGGGGGGGGGGGAGGAATAACGTTATAGACACATAGAACAAAGGTCAAAGCCAAACCCAAAGGCTAGTTCCATTTCACTGTGGCACAGCTCGCGTTACAAAACCTTGATTTGACCATTTGCGCAAAAAGGTACATCTCGGTGCCTTCCAGAGGCAGCTGCGACCCCCGCCGAGTAGACGGTTGCACACAGCAGGTGGCGCGGTGTGCAACCGTCCACTCGGCGGGGTCGCAGCTGCCTCTGCGCGTCCTGGGGATGTACCTTTGTCGCGCGCCGGAGACGACTCGACGCCGCTGAGATCGGAGATCAAGCTCTGACAGGTCGCACGTCGCTCCTTTGACGCCGACGTGACTCACCCGTGCAGATCACATCAGGACACGGTCTCGACGCGCTCGGTACGACGCCTGCGACCCGTCTCGGGTCAGGTGGCACGACGCTCATCGCGCCCGCCAGCGCTGCCATGCAGGTTGCCACGACGAGGTCGAGCACGCTTCTATACGCTCGCCGAGCCTTCCTTTCCATCCCATTTGGCAGCCTGGGAACGGTGGCGGTCAGAGGCAAAGCATACGAGGGGTGGTGGAACCACATGTCACGGCTACTGCCGGCTCGACCCCACGATAGCCTCCGGAGGCTGACTTTGAGGCACAATCATCGGACGACGTCGGCGAGTTGAGTCGCGCTCGCGGTAGCCAGATGACCTCTCATACTAGTATCATCGGCCATGGCCGCAGGAAGCGCGGGGGAGGGCGCTGGGAGCAACACGGAGCTCCGTTGGACGTTTTCAAGATTAGCGTGTCAGAGTGAGATGGAGAACTAGCCAAAGCACTTGTGGAGCTTGGAGTGCGAACGTCATCAACTCCTCACGCCATGCGGCCCATGTGCCTCACGCGCGCACGGGGATGGGCGCTCGCCCGCGGCCGCGCTCCACCGCGAGGCTCCAGGCTCGAGGCACGAGGGGGCCGGGGAGCGGGGTCCCGGGGAGCTTCTCTAAAAAGAAGCGCACCCACCCAGCGAGCCGGATGTCGGTTTGATGATCGGCAAGCTCTTGGAGTGCGGTAACCTCACATCCACTTGGAGCACTTGGAGTGCGGTCATCAACCGCACGCCCAGGGCCGGGGGGCGAGGGAGCTAAGAAGCGCACCCTCTCCCACCCTCCCTGCACCCAGCGGGCCGGACGATTGGCATGGGATCTTGGAGCACTTGGAGTGCAGTCGTTAACCTCACCACATCCAGGGCCGGGGAGCTAAGAAGCGCACCCAGCGGGCCGGATGATCGGGATCGGGTTGCGGGCTAAAAAAAAGAAAGAAAACAGACAACCCAAGGGAGGGATGGGAGAACGGCACGCCGCCACCACACAGGGATTTTAATCCAAGAGAGACGTAGCCCCTTCCCCGCTCTTTTTTTGGGCCCGGCCCCAGCTATAGAGCGACGTGGAGCCCACGCCCTGGGCCAACCTGGGCCTACCTCGCAACCCATGGCAGGCAACCACCGCTCGGCCACTGACCTTCCACTATCCACGGCCCGACACCCTCACTGGCGCCAATGACGAGAGCATTGACTCTCTTTCCGATTCGATAGCCCCGCTCTCAGTGGGGAATAAACCTCCAATTGACCCGAGGCTGCCAGATGCGATCGCACCCTCCGCGGCGATGAGGAAGAAAAACAACTCGTTAGATAGGGACAGATGACGCGCTTGCGGATGATTCTTACCTTGTTTGGCTGTGGTTCTGAGCCGTTTGCCCCACCCTATCAGCCCTGTGCAACACGCAGACCGCTTAGCAGACCGCTTAGCAGACCGCTTATTAGTCCAAAGTCGTTCTGAGCCGTTGCCCTCGCTGCCCCAGGCGTCTGAAGAGATCGGCAGGCGGACCGGGCGTCTCGTTCCCCCCTCCTCAGTGCGGCCAACTAGTTCACCACCTTCCTCCCCCACCAACGCCCGGCGCGGCTAGGTGCGCATGCCACATCACACAAAGCCAGCCGTCTCCCATCCATGGTGCAATGAGGGAGGGTAACACCTCAAACAGACTAGAATCTCGTACTCACTCGCCTGCCCGTGCGCGGCGTGGCTGCCGAGACTCGCGTTGCAACCGAGCACCACCAACACACAGTGCCCCGAATCGCTCCCCCCCCCCCCCCCCGGCACGGCTGTTTTGCCCTCCCTGTCCCGCCCAGCCCACCTCGCTCTGCCTTAGGCCCGGAAGAGCTGTCCAATAACCGCCTGCACTCACGCCGAGGGTCACTCGGAAGAGCAGAGAGGCGGCGGCGCGCGTCAACCAGTCGAGCGCCGTTTGCGAAGGCGAGGCATACGAGGAGGTTTCCACGACGACCAGGTCGAGTTTCTCTCCTTTGACAGCAATGAGGTGGTAGGCGCCTCTAGGCTCCGTTGGGACGTGGTGTAAGAATGTCTGAGCACTGAGGGCTGAAGATGGGTGATGACTGATGTGTGTGATCTCTGAACTAACGAGACAAGGGGCCGAGCGTTTTTGATCTCTCGGTCAGTGGGCGCCCGCCCGCCGCCTCTTTGAGCACTGAGGGGGTTGGGCCCCCTAGTCTGAAAACAAAAACAAACTCGAAAACAGCCAAAATCAGCCTGCGAGAGAGGCACTGCGCGCCGCTCACCTCCTCATGTGCTTGTGGGGATGTGTGCCGACACCAATAGCAATACACTGATCTAAAACCTGGAAATCCTTGTTCAAAGCACAAAGGACAAACCAGCCGACCTCTAACGGCCTAAGCGCCATCCTTCCTGCTCCCACCTGATGCTGCTTCCCCGCGCCGCCTCCTTGGCCCCCTTGGCGCTTGGGCGTATTTTCTACTCCCAGTGGGGCGGGCCTGGGCCCCCGGGCGGCCCCCCTGCCCTCTTGTTTTCTTGTTTTCTGTTTTTCAAAACGCCCGCCCGCCCGCGTCATTCCCGGAGGCGGCTCGGCCGTCGGCCCCCCACTGACCGAGAGATTAAAAACGCTCGGCTCAAGTCTTCTCGCGGTTATTTTTGTGTTCTCTGCATTTCAGATTTCACTGTGTACTACATACACGTACGATGTGGACTTAACTCGCGCCGCCCCCGCGCTTTCGCGCTACCGCCCGCTACAGGGGCCGTAAAGGATATAGGGCATGGTAGGGGTAGGCTCTATACCGCCATGGCTCTACACCTCATACGCCCGCACTACGGAGGCGCTAGCCGCTAGCGCGCTACTGACGTAGGCCTACTCGCTACAGAGTATAGATGGTACACACTGTAGGCGCTAGGGGCGAGCGGGGAGCGGCTGCGGAGAGGCCCGCGGAGCGCTGTGGCCGACGCCCCGCTCGCCGGACTCGCCGACTTCACACTGAAGAGGACGGTTCCGAGCCACTGTGGAAGCTGCTCTCCCTCTCTCGGCCGGGAAAAACGCGCGACGCTCCGCGCAGCACATGCCTGCCAGGGCTGCTCAGCAGTGGCGCGCGCGCCCCTGAAGCGGCGCCGTCGCGCCTCCGCACGGCCGCTAGCTCCGCCTCGAGCTCCTCCAGCGCCTCAGCCTTCCGTGCGAGCTCGGCGCGGAGCTCTTGCACCTCAGCCCAGACGTGCGGCTCCTCGCCAATCTCAATGTGCACGATGAGATTGCACAGGTCTATGGGCGTCCCCTGCGGATCGCGCAGAGGGACGCAGCGGTACCCGGGCCGCAGCGTGCTCAGAACCGCCGCCTCGTAGGCGACGAGCGTCTCGCCATCGAGAACCGCGACATGGAGGAACGTCGTGTCGGGCTCAGCAGCGAGGCAGTGGATGTGCGCATTCGTATGGCGGCGGTGCACTCGTATGCGCTGCGCCGTTCTTTGAGGCACCGGCAGCGTCGGGCTGACGCAGCTGAATCCGCCGATGGCGTGCAGCTCGATCTGCACGATCGGGCTCTGGACGGCGCCTGCCGGATTGGGCGGTGTGGGTGTGCCACTGAGCTCGCTCTCGTACGCGTGGTGCGCCGCTGAGCTCTTTCGCGGTCGGTGCTCCCGCCGTGTGGGTAGCCGATTGATGGTGAGGACCTTGAGGCTCACACGGCGTAGCGTCTTGCGGTGCGGCGGCCAGCTCTCGCCGCGGCGCATCTCGGGCGGTTTGAGAAGGTAGCCCTGTGACGCACCGAGCGCAAAGAGCGCACGATTGAGCTGCAGCGGTAGGTCGTTGGTCTGATGATTGAGCGCAACCATGTGGATGCCAAGCCGCCAGGCGGTCAGCGGGTCCATGTTGTCAGAGGTAAGCCGAGACCGCCCCGGGTAGGCACGGCATAGGGTGCTCGAGAAGTCCCAGGCAAACTCTTCGTTCCCCTGGTCCATGCTCTCCACCTTGCCCTCGACAATGGACACCACGGGCAGCGCCCAGCTGGTGGGGCTGTCGCTCAGTCTGAACGCCCGCATCGCAGTCACGCGGGCCATGGCCGGGTCGACGTATCGCTCGACGCCGTGCGCCTTCTTGGCCAACTGGTACGGCGCCGACAGGCGGGTCATCGCCTTGCGGTACGTGCGTAGCGCGATGGAGGGGAGGCGCCGCCCGCCACGGCCCACCGCCTGCGACTCCTCTGGAGATGGTGGCATGGCTGGGTGCTCCGCCAAGTCGCCACTCTCCGCAGCGCTGCGCCCTGACCGCCCCCCTGGCCTCTCGGAGAGGAGCGAGCGGCCCGAGACGATACTCTCGTACGATGAGCTCTGTGCGACGCCCGGATGGCGTCGACGAATCCTGCTTGCAGGCTTGCCCTTGATAATGAGGCGGCCGCGCAGGTCAAACGGCGTCAACGACAGCTCGGAGATCTCCTCGGGAAGGACCAGTGCGTCCCCAAAGGTTCTGTAGAGTAGGTCCGCGCACCGCTGCTGCTGCTCCTGCCCGCAATGCATCTCGATCGAGATTATGACCGGCAGTTGTGAGCTCGAGAAGGCCTCCGCGCGCACAGCCTTTATCACCTCCCCAAACTTGAGCCGGCTGGTGAAGGAATGCACATGCGTCACCTCGGGGTCGCCGTCGGCGCCGTCGGTGATGTCAATCTCAACGCAGCGGCCCCCCTCGAGTAAGATGCGTCGGTACATCTCTGAGGATGAGCGCGACGTCAGCTGGTTCCCAACCAGGTACGAGTTGTGCGACGAATTGATCCAGTAGTGCGCGAGTGGGTGGCGTAGCTCCTCGTCGCTCAACGGGGCAACCTTGCGCGGGTCGATGGCGTGGTTGGCAGCGAACTGAAGCAGCTTGTGGAACTCAACCAGCGAAATCTCGGGGCGGGCTGGCGTCGCAGCGCCCCGTCGCACCCGCTCCGCCATGTGGCGCTCGTAGCAGTACGCCTCGTACGCCGCGCGAGCCTCGACGGCAGACATGCTCCCCTCTGTCCCATCCTGCTCCTCGCGCCAAAATTCCATCCAGCCGTCGAGCGTCATAAACGCCTCCTGGACATGACCGGGCCCAGCCGATGGCGATGTGACTGCGGTCGGCGTGTCGCAGTAGCGCATAAAGACGTCGGCGAGCTCGTCGTCATACCGCATCTGCAGTTGCAACAAGAGGTTGGCCACTTGAGTAAAGTTGAGCGGCTTGGCAAAGCCCTCGGATTGCGAGTCGGAGCACTCCGCCTCATTCAGCGCGCCCTCGAGCGAGGCGCGTTCGTAATCTCCATCCATGTTTGCCGCACCCAGCAGTTGGTCGAACTCAGTGTACACCAACAGCCCTGTTTTGTCGACGTCTGCCGCATCAAAGACGTCGCGCAGCCACTGCAGCTCCGATGGGTTTGCCTGCACGCGCGGCCACAGCTGCAAGGCCACGCTGAGGCCGTCCAGCCACATTTGCGCGTGTCTATCATCCGCACACTCAATCCACAGTCGCATGATCGAGCCGTGGATGCCCAGGCACACGACAAAGATGAGGTGGCGCGTGGCACCCGAAATTGTGCCTGGCAGCTGCATCTTGAAGGAGAGCGACTTGTCGCGGCTCCACATCCTTCGTGGCTGCGGATTCGACCGCTCCGAAGATGAGGTCGGGCGCTGTTTGTTATGGAAGATCTCTCCCACTCCGTCGCCAGAATGGTGCCGTTGGCCCACCCGAATGCCGTCCATCACGTGCTCAAAGCCGGTGCCGGTGCCACCAAAGACAGTGGCCGTGTCGCGGATGGCGTGGCAACCAATTTCGAGCACCTGCTCTACCCCGATGTAGCCGGTGTAAGACCAGCGGAGCCGGCCAGTGTGCGGCGAGAGGATCATGTAACGCTCCGCCATGCGCCTCCGGAGGCGGCTCACATCGTGATGCGTTGGCAAGCTCGAGCGCCCATCAGAGAGCCGGGCGGCGGCAGAGGTGGGCTCGGCAAGCCCGAGCGAGGCCGCGGCCGCTCGGCTCGCTCGCTCGAGATCGGCAGGGCCGAGCGAGGCCGGCGCGGAGTCGGGGACATCGCCACCGACGGACACATGGGCAGCAACAGGCGCCTCCCAGGTGGGTGAAGGGATGACGGTCTCGATGGTCAGGAGCACTTTCTGCCCACGCGCGGCGTGCCGGATGGCATCGAGGTACTGCGGCTCCAAGTTGAGCGGGCCCACGAGCCTCAGTATCGCATCGCGGCGCGCATTGGCGATGGAGGGCATGATGTTACGCCCAAACACTCTCTGCCGCAGCCAGTGCCATAGCCGTAACAGCAGCAGCCGCGTGGCCACGATGGTGAGCGCGATGGCCAGGTCGCAGGCAGAGCGGTACACGAGGACCGACTCTGCCCCAGAGGGCTGGTAGATGAAGGGCACCTCGAGGAAGCTGAAGGCAACGCCACCAACTGGCGAGAGTAGTCCAAGGGCAAGCAGCAGCCGGGAGGCGTTCCCCTGCTCGCGCCGCGCAAACATGAAGAGGAGCGCATCAAACAGCGCGTGCAGCATGAGACTAGCGCCGGCGACCGCAAGTCCTGGGATGGCGCGGTCGACGGGGTATTCGTTGTCGCTGCACATCCGCAAATCGTGCGTCATGACGCTGTTTCCGGCGATGCTGCACGCAAAGAACAGGCCGGCCGAAGTGTCGAGCGCGAGGGTCGCCCAGAAGAGTCTCGCAAGATGATAGCGCTTGAACATCTTGGGCTCAAGGCCATAGCGCGAGAGGGCGCGCCAATCGTACTCGTACCTCATGCGCAGGCCAAAGAGGCCAAAGACGACGCTGACGGCGACCGAGGCCGAGACGGTGGCGGTAACGGCCGTGTCGGGTAGCAAGCCATGCTCAGACGGCCGGAGAACAAGATCGCCGTCGTCCATACGACGCTTGGCCACCACGCCCGTCAAGAAGAAGCCGAAGCTCACTAGCATCGTCACCACGGCAGCCAGCATCAGGTCCGGGGTGGAATGCCCGCGAAACACACGCTGGAAAAATGCGAACTCGACGAGTGCCGCGAGCGTGCAGTAGGCGGCGTCGACGACGCTCGCCCACAGGACAAATCGCTCCGCCGTTGCCTGGTCCGCATGCACCGGCGTGAATGAGCTGCAGTTGCTCACCAGAGAGGCCATGTCGACAGACGCAGCGACCGCCTCGACCACAGGTAGTGCGCGGAACGCAAATTGGAGCCAGCAAAGCGCCCGCAGCGTTGTCGTGCTGCAGATGACCCACCGGCCGACGGCCCACTCCGGCGCGGTGTACAGGAGAGACCAAAGCGTCCGCAACCTGCCGCGCATGCGGCGGAACACCCATCGAATGTTCACGTCCATGATTTGAAGTAACCTCGCCGAAATCTCGGTGGGACGTAGCCTGCGCCGTGTGCAGTAGGCCCGCACCCTGAAGGCTATGAGCGCGATGACAAAGCTGCATGCGAGTACGATAATCGCGGCAAGCAAGCCCTTTGACACCTGGCTGGCTGCTGGAGGGAGCGGTGGGACCGACCTACCGTGCGCACGGATCTCGATCGGCTCTGCCATTTGGACGCTCTCATTGGCTGACCTCAGCACGACTGATATGTTGTAGTCGCCTGCAATCGCCGGAGTCACCGTGACGATGTAGCTGCCTAGCTGCTGGTGGTCGAATTGCACGTCGATTTTATCCTGGTCCTCCTCGGCGAGTCCGCTCACATTATAATGCATCTCCCACATGCGTGTCGGACCCGGACTCGGCTTCAAGACATCGTGCGCGAGCTCGAGGCCGCCCTGGTCTCGCGCGGTGATCTCAAACTCTTGCGACTCGCCGACAAGGCCTCTGCTAGTCGAGTCTCGCGGTTCAAGCTGCAGCATCGCCGGCTCCGCAAAGACGTTCGCGCGGATAGGGATGCTGAATGTCTCCGCCGTTGCCGTCACCACCCGAACGCGCAAGTCGGCCTTGTGGGTCTCTCCTTCTCGCAAGTTCGTGGGATCGAGGTAGAGGGGGATCAGGATGCTCTTGTGCAAGAGCTCGCTCTCTATCTCGCCGCCCGTTGTGGTATTAATGACCCAGCGCGGAAGGCCCGGCAAGATCTCCCAGGTATAGTTGCCGCTTTCTGCTTTGAGCCAGTCGCTACCCTGCGTGAAGAGGGAGGCCTGGATGGTCTCTACCGTGGCCTTTGCCGAGTCCTTGACCAAGTCGACAGAGAAGCCGTCTTGCACCGCTTGCAGCCGGCTAGTGAGCGACGTGAGGCAGCCCTGTTCATAAGGGGCGAGCTCAGGGCCGACATCCTCCTTGTTCGGATCCGCCCGGCAGCCAACCGGAAACCGGCAGTGCGCCGAAATCTCTCCTGGCAAATTGCGTCTGGCGGCAAACGCGACGACATCGACGCACGTCGCTCCCTCCGCACACATGGAACTAGCCTTCGACGCCCCTGCTGTGCGAAAGTGCTTGTCGCCGCATGTGTCGAGCGGCACCAGGAGGGCGGCACTTGGGTCGCCGTCCTGGCATCCGGACATCGACACGTTGAGGCCGCGAACCGTAAGTTCCCCCGACCCTTGCGCCTCGAGGATTGGACCCTCCCCGCACTCATGGACCACGTCAGCCTTGGTCAACGAGACCTCCGCTCCCGTGCCGACATAAATAGCGGCGCCACGTGCGTCTTCCCTTCTTCCGCCAGCTGTGCCCCGGCATCCCGACAGGGAGAGGTCGGCCAGAGCCGCTCGCGCCCTGTCGCCATTCGGACCTCGCGCCCTCTCCTCGGCCAACAGGGCACCGCCAGGACCACCTGCAGCGTGAGAGTCGAGTACGCTGCAGTGACGGGCGCTTAGCATAGCACCGTGACGGATAGATATTGCGCCGCCCGCGCCGTCGGATGAGCATCCCTCAAAGATGCTCCCGCTTAGCCTCACGTTGGCACCTCTGGTGCTCACGTCCAGCCCGCCGCCAATGGCGTCCTCACCGGCCGCCCGGCAATCAGAGAAGCGGCTCTGCTCGATGTCCAAATCTGACATTTTCTCCACAAACATGCCACCGCCCCTCGCCGCAGCCTCATCTTGCGTGAGCGCGGTGCAGCCCTTAATGTGGCAGCTCCGCATGCGTCCGACGACTGCTGACAGGAAGAGGGCGCCACCTCTGCCTGCCGTGCAGCTTGAGATGCTGACGTTGTTTATGTTGAGGTGGGCATCTCGATCGCTGGGAGCGGCCTCGCCATCTGGCCCTCCGACCTCGCCATCTGGCCCTCCGACCTCGCCATCTGGCCCTCCGAGCTCGCCACCTGGCCCTCCGAGCTGGTTCTCCGGCTCATGCCGCGCAGCGATGGCCCCGCCGCTTGACGCGTGGCATTGTGAGATCGACCCTCTGGTGACCACCAAGCGTGAGAACGAGGCGATGGCGCCACCGTCCCCCGCTGCTTTGCATTCACTAATGTTGGAGTCGAATAGCTGTGCTCGCCCGCCGACGCCGACATAAATGGCGCCACCCGTGTCTGCAATGCAATCGTGTATCCTGCTTCGAATGAGCGTCGCGTTTGCCGAATCACCGTCGGTGTAAATAGCACCTCCTTGCCACGCTCGGCAGCCAGTGAAGGAGGAGTCAATGACGAGAGCTCGTCCCTTGACAGCAATCCCGCCACCATAGGACCCGTGCATGTCTGCGACGGTGCAGTGACGCAGCATTAGGGATGCGCCAGCACGCACAAAGATAGCGCCTCCAACTTCTGGTTCCTGCATGGGCCTGCCGAGATTATCCTCGCTCTCAGCTCCTCTGCCCACAAGTTCGTCATCGTCAGAATCGCCGTCTATGTGTGTCAACGTCACGCCCTCGACTATCAGCGTCGCATGAGGTTCGACCGTGATGAGGCTTGCGCCACTCTCAGCCTCGATGACAGCGTCACCGCTCGGGCTGACGATGCTAACATTAGCACCATGTCCCACCGACAGCTGCCGGCGTAAAGTGATTCGGGCACCAGGAGAGAACGTGATCAGGATCGTCCGCCTGCCTCCCGAACCTAGCTGGGCCATGAGCGCTTCCTCGAGCTCTTCTGCAGACGACACCACCGCAGCCCCATCAGGCAGCAGTGGCGGATGTGGCGTGAGAGGAGGCGGGATTGGCGGAAGCGGCGGTAGCGGTGGTGGCGGTGGTGGCGGCGGCGGATTTGGTGGCAGTGGAGGGACGACACGTCGCGGCAAGGGCAGTTCACCGCAACCCCAGCAGTCTCCTCCCGGAGTACCATCTCCTGCCCAGCAGAGCTCCCAGCCGCTCGCGCGTCCGCTGCCGTGCCAAACCCAGCGTATCACGCCATCCCTGGGCGCGACACGAACCGGCGCGTCGTCGCCGCAATACTTCCTGCCGTTGATCTCAATGTACTCCTGAGTGCAACGCCCGGCTTCACCCTGAAGCACAAATGCTCTCCCGGCACTCACTGGTTGAAACACCTCCTTGACCACACACGCAAAGTCGACAGCTCCTTCGAGGAGCGGTGGATTCGACGCGCAGGTGGGACCGCCTTCGATGCTGACGACGGCGCAGCTGGTCATACGTGTATACGGGTCCTCGCGGTGCGAGCGCAGCTGTGCTCGGTGACGAGGCGGCGGTGGATCCTTCGTCAGAGTTTTGTTAAAAATACTGAACGTACTTTTCTAAAAAACTTGACCGTTTCCCGGGGTTAGTGCCCCCCTAACCAATATTCCGGCAACTAACCCCCGAAGCGCAAGAGAACTGCGACCCGGGTCGGTGTCATACTAGCTAGCACCCCACCTCGCCGGCACCAAAACACCGAGCCCCCCCCCCCCCCCCTTCCCCCTCCCCCCCGCCCCGCCCCGCCCAGCGCGCGCCCCGCCGCCGCCACCTCGCTCTGGAGAAACTGAAAAGCAAATCGCGGACGGAATCCCAATCCTCCTATCGTCGCCGAACTCGCGTCGGCCGATCAATCGCTGCGCCAACATGGGGAAGGGTGGTCACGGAGGTGGCGAGGAGCCGTCCTGCTCGCCCGCAGCGGCCGCTGTCTTCCTCATTGCGCTCTTTGCCGGCACGTTCTGCACCATTTTTTGCAAGGCAGCCATGGGGCTCACCACCGAGGGCTTTACGGGTGAAATGGAGGGCACGAAGTTCCCCGTCTTCTTCACGTTTGCCATGTTCTTTGGCATGACGATGGCGCTGCCGGCGCACTTTATTAACGAGTGCGTCAAGAGCAAGGACTCATCAACGCCCCCCACGCCGGCGCTCGGGTTCAAGGGCGTTCTTCTGCTTGGGCTGCCCTCCGTGTTCGACCTGACGGCAACTGCTTTCACCACCATCGGCCTCCTGTACGCCGTCACCCCACCCACCCACCCACCCCTACGCAGCCCCGCAAAGACCGGCTCGCCCAATTCCGTCTAGCACGTCTGTCCTCCCCTTCCGACTTACTCCTCTCCCACACCTCGCAGCCACATCCCGGCCTCTATCTGGCAGCTCCTGCGCGGCGGTGCGATCGTGCTCGTTGCACTCATGAAGAACTTTGTCCTCAACGATCCGCTCAACAAGACCCAGTGGGCCGGTGTAATGATTATCGCCGTTGCCATCGCCATTGTTGGCTACTCGTCCACGATGGGCGGCAAGGCGCCCGAGGCGGAGGGCCGGATGCTGTCCACCCTTGCGGGCGATGGCAAGAACCCCGTCTTTGGCATGGCCGTCACCGGGTTCGGCACCCTCATGCAGTCCTTCCAGTATGTGTACGAGGAGAAGGTGATGGCAGATATGGACTGCCCGCCCCTCCTGCTGATTGGCACCGAGGGAGCCTTTGGCTTTGTGCTGTGCGGCCTCGTCCTGTATCCGATCGCCTACGCGTTGCCCGGCTCGGACCACGGCTGCTACGAGAACCCCTTCAACACCTTCCACAAGGTGACGAATGACGGGACCCTCTTGCTTTATATCTTCTGCTACACGGCCCTGATCTTTGTGCTCAACTCCCTCTCGATCGTCATCACCTACATGCTCTCCTCTGTCTGGCACATCCGTGAGACCAGCCGGACGCCACATCTGCGCACGCAAGCCACACACGCGCGAGACGTCCAAACCATAGGCACGCCATCCTCGACAACTTCCGGCCCGTCTTCGTGTGGATCTCTTCGCTCATCATCTTTTACATGATCTCGAATGGCACCGCCGGCGAGGAGTGGACCTTTGCGAGCTACGTGCAGCTGGCCGGCACCATCGTCCTCCTTTTCGGCACGGCGGTGTACAACGGCTCGGTCCCTTTGCCAGGCCTGGGAGACCCAGTCCCGCTCAAAGAGACGCTGCTTCCCTCGGGAGTCGCCAAATCCTCCGCCGCGTCGCTGCGCCTCTCTGGCGCATTCCAAAACAACTCAGCGCTGCTGCAGAAGACGGCGGCCAAGGAGGCCAAGCGGCTGAGCCAGCGCTGAGCAGTTTCGTGCGTGCGCGCGAGCCTCGCGGCACGCTC
>NW_005196793.1:0-1397 GCF_000372725.1 Emiliania huxleyi CCMP1516
ATTTTTTTTTTTTTTGAGAGCGCCTTCGTTGTTATAGTACAAATATTTTTTTGAGAGCGCCTTCGTGTAAATAGTTCAAACCCAATGGTCCCTTGCGAGCAGTCCTTCGTTGCAGTCGCGCACACGCACACGCCATGCCGCACCGCGCGCCCGCCCACCGCCCCGCCCAGGCGGGAAAGAGATGAGGAGATGGGACAGCAAAGGCTTTGCGCAAAGGAGGAGCACAAGCACGTATGGGAGGGTTCAGTTGTGCGCCACGCTGCCCGGCGTTTCTCACTTTCCGGGACAGCCCCGCCCTTTTGAGGCAGGAGAGTGACGGCTACCCCGTACGCACCTGTCGCTCTACCCCGACGCCGACCGCCCATTCCCCCCTCCTCGTTCCCGCCTCGAATTCTCCGGACCCCGACAAGCCGCCCGACGTTGGGCCTCTGCCCCGCACGCCCCCGCCCCTTCTGCCCCTCGCTCACACCCCTGCCCGACACGCACACACAAGACAAACCCGGCGTCCTGCTCTCAAAAGAAAAGAAAAATGGGAAGGGAGGAGACCAGCGGGGGAGACTCCCCGCCTATGCAACACCCCAGAGAGGGGCTGCCATCGCCGAAGCTGTGCCTAAGCATAACTCCCAAACCCGCAGCGGCCCGGGGGGCCTTGGGGGCAGCCTGCCGGACCGCTGTTGCACGGGGCTAAGCACCAGAAGATGAGTGTAGTCGATGGATCGGGCTGTCGACCGTGCCTCCCCTCTTTTCGTCAGAGTGGGACCTACGCCGCGCCGGGTAAGGGGCGCGCCCGGTCCTCGACGGAGCCGGGCACCTTGACAAACTGCCCAAAGAGTTGCAAGACAGGCCACTCTCAGCGACTGTGCTAGCGCACGGACATACCTTTCGGACGTTGCGACGCTGTGGCAGCCGATCCTTTTGTTGAGTACGGCGAAGACGAGGAAGACAAAAAAATCGGTTGACACCTGCTCTTGCAGGTGTGAACACAAAGGATTCGCTGTATCTACTCAGCTGCTCCGCTTACACTTACCTGTGAAGTGTGAACAGCGGATTTTGAATCAGCGTTCTCCTTGAACGATATCGGTGTCGAAACACCGCTTGATTGATTGATGGGAAGGCGAAACACAGTCCGACCAACGACTGGGACACCAACGCGGTATGGGTGGACGCTAGACGGGCGATGACGGTCACACAGGAGCGACACTGACAGCGCTCACAGCACTTGGAGCACTTGGAGTGCAGTCATTAACCGCACATCCAGGGCCGGGGAGCTCAGAAGCGCACCCAGCGGGCCGGATGATTGGCATCGGGTTGCGGGCAAGAGAGCCCTAGCCCTGGGGGGTGCGCGTTCGCAGGGAAAATGACAAGGTTTTACTCACTTCCCCGCCACTCCGCCGCCA
>NW_005196792.1:0-1396 GCF_000372725.1 Emiliania huxleyi CCMP1516
CTCCATCCCTTCGCGAAAAATTGCATTTTTTTGTGCGACGAATGTGTCTATGTGTGTATGTGGATATGCGGGTCAAGGTCTGCCTCTTCGCGTCGGCTCGCGAGCGAGGCGCCGTGCGGACGCCCGAACCCCCCACACCCACACACTCGCGCGCCACTCTTCCGCCCGCCGCTGCGCAGCGGGCACGAGCGAGGAGCGCCTCGACGTAGACAGCGGCGCCACCACAGACGACCTCCGGAGGCTGCTCGCCGATCGCTTCCCTGGCCTGGCGGATCTCCTTTCCGGCTGTGCGCTCGCTCGCAACGGCGGTGCGCGCACCCACTCCCTCCAGCTCATGCCACGCGCGGGCCGCGCCTCTCTGTGTTGCGCAGCGACTCACGGACCCGCACCCCGCCCGAGCAGACTACGTCACCGGCACCGAGCCGATGGCAGAGGGCGACGAGCTCGCGGTGCTGCCTCCGGTGAGCGGAGGGTGACGCGTGAGAGTGACGCGTGAGACTCGAGTTCGTTTTACGTTTTCTGCTGCTCTTGGTCTTGGCTCGCTTGGTCCACGCACCACGGAGCTACCCATCTCTCCCAAATGCAACGACAGTGTATAAAACGGCGTGTCTCTGCTCTCTCTCTGCGAGAGTGGAGAGGCATGAAGGTCGCTGCGAGAGTGGGCGAGAGCCGACGACTGCGACGCGAGAGATAAATAGGAATCGCCTAGCACCTAGGTGCGTACACCGGTACTCGCAGAGTGTGGGTAAACGAAAGTACCGTATTCAGTACTATCAAGAAAGACACCGAAAAAAGTCGCCGCGGCAGTCCACGACGAGCCAGCCAGCTGCCGGCTCGCACGGCAGCCTCTTCCTATGGACCAGCCTCGACTTCCATACAGTCAACATTTTGTCGCTGCGTGCTCGTGGTGAGCTGTGGCGGCGGTCGAAGTTCGCCCAGATTCGGTGACGAGCGCCGGACGATAGTACCGCCTCTGTTCGCCCTGTGCATGTCAGGCCAGGCTGCAGCAGGGCACTACCAACGTGCTGCCCTGTTGCAGCCTGACTTTGCCCACTGTGCACAGTCGCCAGAGCACCACCACCGCCCGGCATCGTGTCACGGCGAGCTCCTTCTGCGCCCGCTCGCGAGGCTCTCGCGCTGGCACACTTTGGCCATCTGCTGCTCGCGTTCGGCGAGCTCTTCTCCGCACTCCTGCCACGGTGCCGTCACCACACACCTTCTGGCTGGCCTGAGCCGCGCGGGGTCGCCGGCGGGGGCAACGCGTCGACCTCTCTCTCTGGTGCACCACGGGCCGCAACGGCCTGCGAGCAGCGTGCGCGAGGAGGCAGTGTGCCGGCACAGTCGAGCCGGAGCATCGGGTTCTTGATGCTTCTGGGGTCAAGTTTGACCTTATGGG
>NW_005196791.1:0-1396 GCF_000372725.1 Emiliania huxleyi CCMP1516
TGGCGTCGGGTCTGAAGAAAAGAAAGAGAAGGGCGGGGCAAACGAGTGGTGGGACACGCCGATTTCTTCTTTTGGAGGGAGTTTTGTTGATGTTGTAAAATTCTTCTTTTGGAGCGAGCAGCACGGGGTGAGCCTCTCGCGCAGAGAGCAGCCAGCGCCCCGCCGTGTGCCTCTCCACCTCGAGCGCCGGCTGCACTCGGCACGCGCGAACGCCTCTCAACCCCCCCCCCCTCCACCCACCCACCCCACCCCACCCTGCCCCGCGCTTCTCGACCTTCTTGGGCAGCAGCTGATTCGACAAGTCCTCTCCGTGGCCTAGTCTAGGTAGGCAGCCAGCCGCACTCGCCCCTGCCCCAGCCAGCCAGGCAAAACGGTGCCGTCGGCGGTGAGGGCGAGACTGTGGACGAACGCAGCCGACACAGCGACGACGCGCCGCCCAGCCAAGGCCTCGATCTTCTTCCTGAACAGCCGCTAGTGCCGGGCTGTGCGAAAAATAAGAGGGCTCCCGCGGCGATCAACACCGCAACTCCTTTTCTAAATTTCACCACGCTTCTTACGCACGAGGCGCATGCGTGCAGCGGCAGCGCGTGCGCCATGCGCTCGTCGCTCCACTCGCCCAGCAGCCGCCGCTTCGTCTCGTCGGAGACGTGCACGCAGCGCTGCAGCAGCGCCGCCGTCTCGTCCTCGGGCCGCTCCAGGTCCATGACGACGTTCGTCGAGGCGTGGAAGCGCGTCTCCAGGTCGATGGCCGCCTGCTCGGCCGCGGCGAGCTTGCCCTGGTCGACGCACATGCCGCACACCGCGTGCGCCGGGCAGCCGCACTGGCCGCGTTGTGGGCGCACGGTCTTGGCGACCGCCGGCGCTGCGCGCCGGTCGTGCTGCTCACGCTGCCGGCGGCGCTGGTCGCGCGCCTGCCGATCGCGCGTGTTCGCGGCGGCTGCATCTCTTGCTCGTTTCGCTCGCACCCGAGCGGCTGTCGCCAGGCGCTTCAGTCGGCGGTGCTGCGCGCGCGGCCGTCGGCCAGGCACAGCCACATGTCCTCCTCCTTAGCAGGCTCGCACGGCTTGCCGTCGAACTGCGGCTGGCGCCCGCGACGATGCTTCGCCCAGGCCGGGCACGATGGTGCCGCGACGAGCGGCGTCGAGGCGACGGCCATCGATGGGTCCAGAAGACTTGGAGACACTTCTACCAAAAAATCGAGCACAATTGCGTTACATGGGCATGGCCGGGGTTTCTGCACCGAACGATCTTACTTTCGGTCTATCGAAAGTGTTGATCGATAAAGAAAAGGTGCTCATGGTCCTGCAAGGCGCCCGCCTCAATTCCGCTTCCTGTCAGGACATCCGAGCGAACCTGTGACAACTGTGCGTGCCTCCCACGACTTGCCTCTCGCATT
>NW_005196790.1:0-18493 GCF_000372725.1 Emiliania huxleyi CCMP1516
GGCGGCCGTGTGAGGGATTGGGGGCGTGTGGGGGCGTGTGGGGGGCGTGTGGAGGCGTGTGGGGGGCGTGTGGGGCGTGTGTGGGGGTTGCAGGAGGGTGCGCGGGAAGGGTGTGCAGGAGGTTGCAGCAAGTGTGTGTGGGAGGGGGCAGAGACAGGGCCTGGCAGTCGAGCAAGGGTTCGGGTACTGTGGGGTACGGAAGGGTGGATTCGGGTACCGTGGGGTAAGGGAGGTTAGGTTCGGGTACTGTGTGGGGTACGGGAGGGTGGGTTCGGGTACCGTGGGGTAAGGGACTGTGGCGTACGGGAGGTTAGGTTCGGGTACTGTGGGGTAGGGGAGGGTGGGTTCGGGTACTGTGGGGTAGGGGAGGGTGGGTTCGGGTACTGTGGGGTAGGGGAGGGTGGGTTCGGGTACTGTGGGGTAGGGGGCCTGGCAGTCGAGCAACACTGCGCCCGTGCAGACTGCGGCGGCAGCCTTCGAGCCCGGCGCGTTCTGCGTCAGCCAGAGCGGGTCCAGCGCGCACGCCGCCGCCTGAGGCAGCGGCGGCCGGGCAGGGATTGGACCGGCAACAGCAGTCGCCTCTCCAGTGGGTGACTTCCTGCCCCACCAGGGCATCTCTCCCGCGGGCAACACCCTCCTCTCGGGACGTCCCGGCGTGACGCCCTCCCTCGCGCCTGTAGCAGCCACGCCGAGCGGAGACCGCGCCGCGCCTCGGCCGGCCACGCCTCCTCCCCCTCGCTGTCGTCCGAGTCGGCCGCGCCGTCCGACACCTCGACCCTGTGGGCGACGGGCGCTTTGCCGAACTCGTGCTGCTGTTTGAGCGCGTGCCAGGTGAGGTGGCGCAGCAGCCGGTGGTCCACGCGGAGCGGCGTCCACCCGCCGTCGTAGTAGGCGCGCCACAGCCCGCGGAACTCGCTAAACGGCGGGTGGTCGCCGGGCCGCAGGCCAAGCCCCGATGGGTCGACGTCGACGCCAAAGTGCAGCCGGAGGCGACGCTGCCAGTTGGACAGGCTGGCCGCCTAGGCACGCGTCGGTAGACGCTGAGGGTTGCGGCTTGTGGAAAGAGTGCTCAGTTTGTGCGGGATCGCCTCTCGCATCGACCGGGACGCTGCGGCGGCGTGAGCCCAGTCGCTCGGCTCGTCCACGAAGGAGAGCACGAGCTGCAGCATGTCGTCATCGATAGAATCGAGGTGTAGCGAGCAGCCCTCCGAGCGCGCGGCGCACGCCGGTATTAACATGCTGCTTAAGCTCTACTCGCAGCTGCGTCACGGCCAGGTACAAGAAGCCGCCCTGATGGAACCCGTCCGCCGCCGAATCCGTCCACCCTTTCTTTTTTCTTGATTTCTCGGCGAGCATGGCAGTTCTTCACCTTTCTACCTACCTACCTACCTCGGCGAAACCCCTCTCCCTGTTACCTCTTACCCCAACAACCAACAACAACACCACCGTTCATCATGAGCGTACGAAGTGCGTGTCCCTCCGCGCATCCTCTCCCGCATAATAACTCGCCGGGCCGGCCATCAGCTTCGTGAAGAGCTGCGGGTCCGTCTCTGCCCACCTCGAGATGGTGGCGGCTGCCGGGCCGGTCACGCCGAGACGCGCCAGGGCGGCGGTGGCGCGGCGCCAGTCGCCATCGCCGCCGCCAGCCCCCATCTCTCCCCTCCCCGGGCAGGACTCATTCAAAGGGGCTGTCAGCCAGTCAGCCTTTTTGTGGTTGCCCCGCCACCTGCCCGTGTCGCCGAGGTGGTGGACGTAAGTGACCAGGCGGTGTCGGTTTTCCCGGCGGAACTGGCCGCCAAATATCTTGTCGCTCGCTCCCGCGGTCCGGTAGTTGGACGGGTAGACGGGGCTCGTTCGATTGGCCATGTAGAGCTGGAAAAAGCCAAGATTGGTCACAAGCTACGAGGGACGGCGCCTGGTGGTGTGGTCTGGGATGTGTCATGGCGAGTCGGACAATCTCGCGACTAGAGGCCTCACCCCACTGCCGGTCTGCGTGTCGGCGTGGTACTTCCCTGCGATCGCGTCCGCCGGCGTGCGGTACACGCAACGGTTGACGATTCCCAGCAGCTCGCGGTCAGACGTGGGGAGGTGGTGGTAGATGGTTGACCACACCTTTGGAATGGGGCGTGAGCAAAAGGTGCTGACGCCCGGTGCCCTAAATGCGGGTGTGCAGTAAGCAGCACACCTTTGCCGGGACACAGATGTCTGCGTCCAGCAGCAGCACATGCCCTCCGATGACCTTTAGGTCGGCATGCAACCTGCGCTGTACCTTGCGTGGACAGAAACAGGGGATTATTGCGATTGTGGGCCTTGATGACAGTTCCGAGCGTCACGACCGCTCACCTCCTGGAGTGCCCGACCCTTGTTGAACGGGTCACCATTCAGGTGCAGAGCCTCCGTGACATGGCACCGCGTCAGGCGAGACTGGGAGCAAACGCGCTGCGTTTCTCTGTCCATCGGGCTCGTGATGACTATCGTGTGGTTGACAAAGCCCCGGCTGCACTGTAGACTGACGGCGAGCGTGTCGCTCTGGTTCTCGCTGACGGTGACGCGCACCAAATGCACTGGAGTCGGCGTGGGGGAGAGAGCTGGGCGCGTGCGTCCCCGTACGCGGTGTGCCTCGAGAACAAGCAACGCGAGCACGGCCCTGCTCACAGAAAACTGCGGCCGCCAGCGACTGAGCGTCTCGCTGGCGGACGGGGAGAGGAACACAAAGGGACGTCCGGACGTCCATCCACTGGGATGAGAATACTGGAGATCTGAGGTCGAATCTGCCGATTCCACAGCCGCCCACAGGAGCGCCGCCTCAACACGGGGTCTCGGCTCTATCGAGCCATGCTAGCTCCAGCCGCAGCCCCACCCGGCCGCCCGAGGGTGTTCCCGCAGGCAGAGAAGACCAATAATCCTGGGGGAAGTAACCTTCTCTGGTAGGACGGGAACGAGATGATAGTAGGGAGTAGAAGAAAGCAAAGAGGAGCCCTGCGCACGCACGACTCCGCAGGAGAAACCCCTCCCGCCCGTGCTTGAGCAGCGCAGCCTCCTCCTCCCTACGCGCAAGCTGGGCATGAGGATGATGGCGATTATGTCATGGCGGCAGCATCTGTAGGAGTAATGCCTTTTACTCGGAGTTTTATCACCTCCATCTCCGACAACGAAAGGCTAGAAGGAGTTTGGCAGAAGGGCGATATGCGCGCCGCCGAGTCTCTGCGTCTCTTGTGGTCATGTGCCACTGTGCACCGCTCCACCGTCTACACAAGCGTGGTTGCTGGTTCTCTGGTGATCTGTGATCTGTGAGGGAGGGTCCGCCCGCACAGGCGCATTTATTTTGTATACCGAGGCGGTGCCCGGTGCCGAACCTGTCGGACCTTAAGACAGCGTTGTAGATCCCTGGGCGAGGGTGGTGGCGTCCCCGTCGGGTCAGGGCTGAAGGCGGGGGAGACCAACCCGATCTCTCCGGCGTCCCGGGAGCCGTGATTGACACCCTCCCCCCGTGCCAACAGCCCCATGGAGGTAGGCCGCTCGTCTAGCCAATCAGCCTTAAGCGAGCGGCCTGGCCGTTGGAATGGCCGAGTTTGGCGGGGGGGAGGCCAATGACCTGCCTAGTAAGCCGACATGCCAGGCATGCCGACCTTTCGGAGCCCCCCCTCCGAGACGCGAGGCCAGCGCACTTGGGGCCGAGCCCCAGTCGAGAGCCCCAGCGTGCACCGTCCCACACGCCTCACGCGGCCTCTGACTGGAACGGGATCGCAAGCGAGTCCCCCAGGCCGGCGCGCGTCTTCCGGGAGAGGGGCGGGAGCGAGGGACCTTCTTAGTAAGCCGGCATGCAGGCGCATGCACGGCCGTTCAAAAACTTTCCCAGCCGTTGGAATGGCTGCGCTCCCGCCCCTCACGCCGGGTGGACAAGCGGGGGGGAGGTCAATGACCTGCCTAGTCGCCCGACATGCCAGGCATGCCGACCTTTCGGAGCCCCCCCTCGTAGACGTGTGCCGCTGGGATCAAGCCAGTACGCGCCCGAGGCGCGGCGAGGGCGACGGGCCCCCGGTAGTAGACGTTGGCGCCGAAGGGGGAGGAGTCGCCGAAGGACGGGTAGTCGTCGGTCATGCGGGGGGAGGGGAGGAGTTCTCTGTGGTTGACAAGTCTTTGAGACGTTTCAGGGGTTGGGTTTTGTAACTCGTCATGCCATGGATGATCGACACTGACACCACTCAAAAGTCAAATGAGCGCCACTCTCTGCCGGGTGCGCACAATACACGGCTCTACGAAAGTCGCCACATCTCAACCCCAATGCGCGCTGCACATCCTCTGCGCGTTCATGCGAACACCCCCGCCTCCCTCCGGCTCGCTCAGAGACATGGCGCAAGAAGCGGCCCAAGAGCTCCGCTCGGCCGCGGCGATGGCCCACTGTACCCACGAATAGCCTCCATCAGGCAGCACAGCACAGCTCCTCCCCAGTTCGAGGACGACGGAGCCGGTCAGGGCTTTACTATCTTTGACGCGCCACCCACCGCCGCTCCAGGGAGCACCTGAGGTAGTGTCGGGGGGCGGGCCAGGTCAAACGGAGCAGCGAAGCAGGGGGGTGATGCGCGAGAGAGCGATGCGCGAACGGCGGTAGGGGAGAGGTCGCACCGAGCCGCTGCTCGATGCCGCCTTCGCTGCTGCCTTGGCCTTGGACTCGGCCGACTTGAGCACCTTGGCCGCCTCGCCCTCCGCCTTTTTGCTGAGCGCCGCCGCCTGCTTTTCCGCCTCGGCCGTCACCTTGGCCGCCTTGGCCGCCGCGTCCGCCTCGATCTTGGCTGCCTGCTCGCCCGCCTTTGCGGCGCTCGCCTCGGCCTTCTCTAGATCGCCCGCAGTCTGTGCCGCCAGGACGGAGGCGTTCAGCGGAAGGAGTGGGTGGGTGAGGGCGGCGAGAGGGGCGGCGAGAGGCTGGTATGTCGGCGGCGAGATGGCGGCGAGGGCGGCGGTGGGTTGACCGGCGCGGGGGGGGGGGGGGAGCGGTGCGGCGCGCCTTGTCGACTGCCTTTGCCGCCTTGTCCGCCTTCTTGGTGGCCCTCGCCGCGTCGTCCTTGAGGCGCTTGACCTACGGGGGCACGCGGCGGACCTGTCTTGGACCTGTCCAGGGCACATCCTTGGATCTCGCCCTGGCGCAGGGCACCTCGTCCTTCAGCTCGCCTCGCGTGCCAAAGTTGAGGAAGAATGTCTTGTCGTACTCGGCCTGGAGGCGCGGTGTGGGGTGGGGGGGAGGGGCGAGGTGTGGGGTGGGGGGTGAGATCTTGTCGGACGCACGAGCACAACACCGGCTGCGATCTCGGCGGGCGGATCGGCGGACGCGCGGCGTCTGCCGTGGGAAGAGCGGGGGCGCAGAGGAGGGGCGGGGTGGCGCGGCAAACGGCGCCTGCGTCGCGGCGCCGCGCTGCTCGAGCGACGCGATCTCCGACCGCAAGCTGCTCAGCTCCGACTTTGCACCGCTCGCCTCGCGCCGCGCGGCAGACGCGACGCCCTCGGCCTGCGACCGGATCGCAGACGCCTGCGGCCGCGGTGCGCACCGGGGACGGGCTGAGCACGCCCGTCCCGACGAGTCTCCTCGGCCGAAGCTCGTGGGGAGGGGGCGCCACCTTGCTGGCCGCCTCCGAGGTCAGCGCGCCCGCCTCGGCCTTGGCCGCCGAGGTGAGCTGCCGGCCGGCGGCGGAGGCGTCGGCGACAACCTGCTCCGACTCGGCCTTTGCGGACGCGAGAATGCGCTGCACCTCCTCCGACGCGCCGTCGCCGCTCGCCGCAGCCGCCGCCCGCAGCTCCTCCTCGCGCGCCGCCCGCTGCTTCGCCGCCGCAGCCTTGGCCTCCTCTGCCGCCTTTGCCTGCGGGGCGGGGCGCGAGGGAAGGCCGAGGTGAGGAGATGGGGGAGGCGAGACGTCGCCCTCGGCGGCCGCCGCCTTGTCCGCCGCCGCCCGCTGCGCAGCCGCGTCCTTCACCGCCTTTGCCTCCTCCGCCTCCTTCGCCTTTGCTTTGACGGCGGCCGCCTTGGCCGCCGCGTCGTCGGCCGCCTTGTCGGCCGCTGGCGGCGGCTTCATCTCTGGCGCGTCGGGCAGCTTGAGGTCGGGCATGGCGGGCATCGAAAAGGAGGGCACCTTGAAGTCCGTGCTGGGCATCGCAGGGACCTTCAGGTCCGGCACCTTGAAGTCCGTGCTGGGCATCGCAGGGACCTTCAGGTCCGGCACCTTGAAGTCCGGCACTTTAAAGTCCGTGCTCGGCATCGCAGGGACCTTGAAATCGGGCACCTTGAAGTCCGTGCTGGGCATGCTGAACGAGGGCGCCGCCGGCGTGGCGGGGGCGGCTGCCGGCGCCTTCTGGCTCATCGGCGTCTGCTTCTCGGGAGGCGACGCCTTGCGCAGCTGCTGCTCCTGCCGGAATTTCTCATCGGCTGCTCGCTCGGCGGCCTCGCGCTCGGCTCGCAGAGCCGCGACGCGCGCCGCCTCGCCGCTTCCCGTCTCCACCTTCCCCTCTTCCCGTCTGCTGGCGGCTTCCTCCAGAAGCGATCCCAGGTCGAGCGATTTTCCGTCTGCCGTCTTGAGCGCCGGCGCCGCAGCGTCCGTCTGCGCCCGCATCTTGGCCTGCTGCTCGGGATCCTTGGCCACCTCGTTCTGCAGCTGGCCATAGTCGCGAACCTTGTAACCCGTAAACTCTTTGCCGCCGGGGATGAGCCCAGCAATCAGCTCGCCGCTGAGCTGGATCGGGAGGTGCGACGTCGACACCTCTGCAGGAAATACGTTGGCCGCAGCTGCGGTGGTGTAGGATCCGGTCGGATGACTGACTGCTGCATAGCGCACGAAGGCTGAAGGCGGAGCGTTCACAGGCAGCGTGTTCGTCTGCACGGGCAGCAGGCCCAGCGCCGAGCTGAAGATTGAGCTCGCCATTGCCGAAGCAGCAATTGCACCTGAAGACCTCGCGGCGGCCTGGGCGAACGACCGAACCATGCAGCGAACCAAGGGGATGCGTCCAGAGCGAACTCCGAAACCGAACGAACCGCGAGTTCACCGAACCAGTTCATGAACCAATTCGCCAGTTCGCCCGCGAACGTCAAAGGCTGTGTCGCGGCTGTGGAGCATGCTGCTCTTGATGTCCCTGGCTGCCCTCTCTCTCTCTCTGCTCTCCGCCTGCGCGATGCGACTCTACCTCTAGAGAGTCGCGCTGGCCTATACATGTATAGTTACTAGTCTTTCGAGGAGGAACGTGTTCTCGTTTTGAGAGAGAAGAGAGGAGAGAGCGTGGTAGATAGAGATTGGTGTGTTGTGACCTTTCGATACACGATAGGTCAGGATCCACCGGAGCTGTTGGTTGGTTCCCTTCAGTGCTTTCTTTTCTTTGCCACACACAGAGGCGGTCGGCACGTGGACCGGCATCAGCGGCCACCTCATCGCGCTCTGCATGATCGCCATGATGTTTACCGGCCTCGAGCGCTTCCGTCGCCGCAAGTGGGGGAAGGAGTGGGGCGGACACTCCATCTTTGTCAAGGTGCACAAGCTCTGGGTGCCCGTGCTCGTGCTCCTCTGGACCCACAGCAAGGCCTTCTGGGCGTACTCGCTCTTCCCGATGGGACTGATCCTCGTCGACAAGCTCATCGGCCGCCTGCGCGGCAAGGAGCCGGTCGAGCTGCTGCGCGCGGTCTCGCCGACCAAGGACGTGCTGCACCTGACGATGCGCCTCGCGAGCGGGCGCCGCTTCAAGTTCCAGGCGGGCCAGTACATCTTCCTGCAGGCGCCGGGCATCTCCGCGGAGTGGCACCCATTCACGCTCTCCTCCTCTCCGGAGGAGCGGACCTTCTCCCTCCACATCCGGAGCGGCCGCACACTGCTCGCTCCCCCCCCTGCACAACTAAGCCCATGGCCGACCCCCCCCCCCCAGCAGCAGCGCTCTGCTGCTGGGGGGGTCGGGACCCCCCCCCAGCAGCAGCGCTCTGCTGCTGGGGGGTCCGGACCCCCCCCCCAGCAGGAGCGCTCTGCCTGTGGGGGGTGCTGGCATCTCTGTACAGACAGCAGCTGTAAGTAGCATGCGTTCCAGTGGCGAGAATTTATGGTCGGCCTCAAAATCAGTGGTCTCACCGGCGGGCCCTCCTACTGCCAACCGGGAGGTGCGGGGCACGCCAGCCTCTCTTCTACGCCTCTCGTGCCTCGCGGCGCCTCTGCTTCAAGGGTGGAAGAGACGGCTCTCGCAGCCCATCATACGCCGTGGCTCAGCGGGCTGTACAAGATATTGTTCCCTATCTTCGCATGCTCGTCGTTGGTGATATCCACGCGAGGTCATACGCCACAGGCCAGCAATCACTCGATGATGAGACTACACTGATGTATAGGCGCGTGTGGTATTACAAGATAGACTCACATGGCCACAGTGTTTAGTAAAACGCCAGCACTCGACACGACGAAGGTGTATTGGGCTCGAAGGCGCGGTGAACACAACCGCTTCGAGCGTACCGCTCAAACACGAGCCGAGGGTGGAGGGGGGGGCGGCGGCGAAGAGGCGGGAGAGCTGGGTCCAGTGCGCTCTGCTGCTGGGGGGGTCAGACCCCCCCCCCTAGCAGCAGGGATGAGCTTAGTTGTGCAGGGGGGGTACCGAGCAATGTGCGGCCGCTCCCGGTGCCGGTCCGACATGGACTGGACCTACGCGCTGCGGCAGATGCTGCTCCCGGAGGAGGGCGGGCGAGCAAAGACGTTCTCCCGGCCGGGGACGCTGGTGTCGGCGACCAGCCAGTTCGCCAACGACGACCCGGGCAAGAGCCGCGCCATCTCGATCCCGCACACGCTCTTTGTGGACGGCCCGTACGGCAGCGCGAGCGAGGAGGTATTTCACTTCGAGGTGATGGTGCTCGTGGCGGCCGGGATCGGCGTCACCCCCTTCGCCAGCATCCTCAAGACGCTGGCCAAGCAGGCCCGGGAGGATCGCCTCGAGTCGCCGCTCAAAAAGGTGGCGCTCCCTCGCCCCCAATGGCCCGGTCACACACACGCGATCGCGCGCGCAGGCTCTCCACCCTACTCTTCCACGTGCCCGCTGCAGGTCGTCTTCTACTGGATCTGCCGCGACGATCGCGAGTTCCTCTCCTTCAAAGACGTGCTCGTCGACATCCTCGAGGACACGAGCCTCGCGGGCATCTTTGAGCTGAATACGTGCACATCACAGCTAGAGATGTTGCGAGACGCGCGTTGCCACGTGCGGCTGAGACGCTTCCTTGGCGCCGATAGGTACATTACGGGCGAGGTCAACCTCAAGTCTGTCTCGGCGGACGAGAAGTACAACCAGTATGCGGGCCGGCCAAACTGGAACCGCATCGGCCAAAGCATCGGCGACAGCTTCCCGACCAGCGACGTCGGCGTCTTCCTCTCCTCTGCGGGCCAAACGCCATCGGGAAGCAGCTGGCGGCGATGACCAGCAAGATGAACAAGTCGGACACCACCCGGCGCTTTGTGCTCCACAAGGACTCCTTCTGAGCGGCGCGCCACTGGCGCGCGCCGCGGTCGACCACAGCTGCGCCCCCTACAGTGAGAGATGCCTCAGTACCAACTTCGTACATGCATATAGTGTTCAATAATTATAGCGCGTGCCTCGGACTCGGCGTGTCCCTCCGGGGCGGAGGGGTTAGGAGAGAGGGTGAGTGCATCCTCTCGGTTTTTGGGGCTCCATTTTTCCTTTTCACTTGAGAGGTGGATCTGTGTAAAATTAATTTTACACAAAAAGAAAAAACTGTCCGCCCCGCCCGCGGCCGCGCACGGTGGCAAGCGGGCGGCGGCGCGGTTCACAGTGTCTCTCCTCGCGCGGCGAGCACCGCAGTCCGCGCGCGGAGTTCGCCCCACAAGCCCCCCCCCCCCCCCCTCTGACCTCCCCGGCTCCAATGAACAGCGACAACACCCAAGCACACATCTCAGTGCACGGCGAGCGCGTCCTCGACGGAAGCTCCCAAGCTCCACCCAGAGAGAGAGTCCGCAGGGTGGTGGCCACGCGCCTCTTCTGAGCAGCTCGCGCTATGAGCGCTGGGCCGCCTCCGCTGCCATCCTGGCGGCAGTCGCCCTGGCCATCGCAGCGGCTGCAGCAGCACGCCTCGCCTCTGTCGCGGCCCTCGCCTCCTCGAGCGCCGTCTCCTTCCTCGCCAGCGCTGTGGTGGCCTCCTCCAGCGCCGCCCTGACCTCCGCCTGCGCCGCCCTGGCCTCCGCCTGTGCAGCTTCGGCATCCGCCTCCGCCGCCTCAGCCGCCGCCTCCGCCTCCGCCTCCTCCTCCGCCTCCTCCTCCGCCGCGTCCGCCGCAGCGTCCAAGCGAGCCGCCTCGGCCACCTCGGCCGACGCCGCCGCCTGGCTCTCCGGCGTGATGCCGAGCCGCATCCTCTCCTCGGTGAGCGTCTCGAGAAGCAGGAGGATCCTCGCCTCCTCGGCCTTCTTCGCAGCCTCGGCTGCGTCTGCCTCCAACGGCACCTCGGCACCCTCCTCGGGCTCCTGCGACGGCCCCGCCCCGCCCGCCCCGCCGCCCTTCTTCTTCTTCTTGCCCTTCTTGCCCTTGCCGCGCTTCTTCTCCGCCTCGACCTCCGCCAGCAGCTCCTCGGCGTGCCGCGCCGCCTCCTTCTCCTCCGCCGCCCTCTGCGCCGCCCTCTCCGCCGCTCCTGCGGCCCACGCCGCCGCCTCCGCCGCCTTCTCCGCGGCCTTCTCGGCCGCTGCATGCTCCTCGAGGGCGCACACGCACTCGGCGTGGCCCTTCTCCTTGGCCCACAGCAGCGCGGTCGTGCCATCTGCACTGCACAGCGTCACATCTGCGCCCGCCCGCAGCAGGCAGAGCAGGGCGGCGGGTGGCCAAAGAAAGCGGCGAGAATCAGTGCGGTGTCGCCGTTGTGGCACTGATGGTCGATCGCCGCGCCGTGCCGGATCAGTGAGTCGACCACTTTCTCGTGACCGTTGGTGGCGGCGCTCATCAGCGCGGTGCTGCAGTCTCTGCCGTTTCGCTCGTTGATCTCCGCGCCGTGCCGCAACGCCAACTCGACCAGCTTCTCGAAGCCATTCATGGCGGCCATACTCAGCGCGGTGGTGCCTTTGCTGTTCTGCAACGAGACATCCGCACCGCGCTGGAGCAGCGCCTCGGCCAGCCCCTCGTGGCCCTTGGCCATTGCGAGCATCAGCAGCGTCACGCCGCTCAGAGGGCCGTCCGAAAAGACGTCCACGAACGCCGCGTCGACCCGCCCGCCGCCGTCGAGCCACGCCAGCACCGCCTCCTCGTCGCCGTCGTCAGCCGCGTCCACAACCTCCTCTGGCACCACACCGCCGCTGCTCGGCTCGGCCTCCTTGCCTCCCTCGCCGCTCGAAGCAGAGGCTGCGGCACTCGCACCCGCCGCGTCTCCGCCGCCTGCCTCGGCCGACGGCGCCTTGCTCCGGCGCGCAGCCACCTCGCCGAGATACGTCTTGAAGGCCTGGACGCACTCGGCGTGGCCCCTCTCCTTGGCCCACTGCAGCGCCGTCTTGCCCGCCGCGTCGCGCAACGTCATGTCTGCGCCCGCCCGAAGAAGGCGGAGAATGACGGCGGGGCGGTTGAAGCAGGCGGCGAGAATCAACGCGGTGTCACCGTTCATGTCTTGCAGGTCGATCTCCGCGCCACGCCGCAGCAGCAGGTCGACCGCCCGCTCTTGTCCACCCTGGGCGGAAAATACCAGCGCCGTCCCCATCTCCGCTCCGTGCTGCAGCAGCATCTCCACCATTCGCTCGTTGCCACGGAAGGCGGCAGCGTTGAGCGCAGTGGTGCCGCAACTGTTCTGCAGGTTGATGTCCGCGCCACGCTTCAGGAGGAGCTCGACAATCTGCACGTGCTCTTTGCGTGCGGCAATCATCAGCAGGGTGCATGGAACCGTACTGCCGCCGACCTCAGAGGGTCGCTCAGCGAGAGTGTCGGCCTTCCCGCCGTCATTCAGCCACGATCGCACTGGTCCCACGCGGCCGTCCTCAGCCGCCTTCAGGACGTTCTTTGGGACTTCGCCACCCGGCGCGCTGTCAGCAGACGGCGGCGGCGTGCGGAGCGCGGCGTTGGCGCGGGAGCGCGAGGCGGGCATGGCTAAGCGGTTCGCGTGATCGATTTCTTTTCGCCGTAAAATTCTTTTCTGTCTTGACACACAGCAAGCTCCACCCAGAGAGTCCGCAGGGTGGTGGCCACGCGCCTCTTCTGAGCAGCTCGCGCTATGAGCGCTGGGCCGCCTCCGCTGCCATCCTGGCGGCAATCGCCCTGGCCCTCGCAGTGGCCACAGCAGCACCCCTTGCCTCTGCAGCGGCCGCAGCCTCCTCAAACGCCGTCTCGCCCCCCTCACGCGCCGCCGTGGCCTTCTCCATCGCCACCTTGGCCTCCTCCAGCGCCGCCACGACCTCGTCCATCGCCGCCCTGGCCGCCTCCTCCGCCGCCCTGGACTCCGCCCGTGCAGCCTCGGCCACAGCCAGCGCCGCCACGGCCGCCGCCTCCGCCTCCTCCTCCTCCTCCGCCTCCTCCTCCGCCTCGTCCGCCGCAGCATCCAAGCGAGCCGCCTCGGCCACCTCGGCCGAAGCCGCTGCCTGGCTCTCCGGCGTGATGCCGAGCCGCATCCTCTCCTCGGTGAGCGTCTCGAGAAGCCGGAGAAGCCTCTCCTCCTCGGCCTTCTTCGCCGCCTCAGCTGCGTCTGCCTCTGACGGCGCCTCGGTACCCTCCTCGGGCTCCTGCGACGGCCCAGCCCCGCCCGCCCCGCCGCCCTTCTTCTTCTTCTTGCCCTTCTTGCCCTTGGCGCGCTTCTCCGCCTCGACCTCCGCCAGCAGCTCCTCGGCGTGCCGCGCCGCCTCCTTCTCCTCCGCCGCCCTCTGCGCCGCCCTCTCCGCCGCTCCCGCGGCCCACGCCGCCTCCGCCGCCGCCTTCTCCGCCGCCTTCTCGGCCGCCGCATGCTCCTCGATTGCGCGCCCGCACTCGTTCTTGGCAAGCTGCAGCGCGGTCTTGCCACTCGTAGTGCACAGCGTCACGTCTGCGCCCGCCCGCAGTAGCTGACGCACGACGGTGAGGAGGCCGTGGTAAGCGGCCCGAATCAGTGCGGTGTCGCCGTTGTTGCACTGGACGTCGATGTCCGCGCCGTGCCGGATCAGCGCGTCGACCGCTTTCTCGTAGCCTTTGCCGGCGGCAACGCTCAGTGCTGTGCCGCCATTGTTGGCCTGAAGGTCGATCGCCGCGCCGTGCCGCAACGCCAACTCGACCAGCTTCTCGAAGCCATTCGCGGCGGCGAGAATCAGCGCGGTGCCGCCAACGCTGGTCTGCAACGAGAGATCCGCACCGCGCTGGAGCAACGCCTCGGCCAGCCCCTCGTGCCCACGCGTCATAGCGAGCATCAGCAGCGTCATGCCGCTCTCAGGGCCGTCCGAAAAGACGTACTCGAACGTCGCGTCGACCTGCCCGCCGCCGTCGAACCACGCCAGCACCGCCTCCTCGCCGCCTCGCTCAGCTGCTTGCACAACCTCCTCTGGCACCGCACCGCCGCACCGCCAGCACCTCCGCACGCCCGCACCGCCGCACGCCAGCACCGCCAGTGGCACCTCCGCGCTGCTCGGCTCGGCCTCCGCGCCCCCCTCGCCGCTCGAAGCAGAGGCTGCGGCACTCGCACCCGCCGCGTCTCCGCCGCCTGCCTCGGCCGACGGCGCCTTGCTCCGGCCTGCCGTCGCCACCTCCCCGAGATACGTCTTGAAGGCCTGGACGCACTCGGCGTGGCCCTCCTCCTTGGCCCACTGCAGTGCCGTCTTGCCGTCCTTGTCGCGCAACGTCATGTCTGCGCCCGCCCGCAGCAAGCGGAGCAGGACGACGGGGCGGTTGTGCACTGCGGCCTGCATCAGTGCGGTGCCACGCCGTTCATGTCTCGTGTTCTGCAGGTCGATCTCCGCGCCACGCCGCAGCAGCAGATCGACGACCCGCTCTTTGCCGCCCTGGGCAGCCGCTGCCAGCGCCGGCCAGGCCGAATCTTGCGGGCTCATCTCCGCTCCGTGCTGCAGCAGCATCTCCACCATTCCCTCGCGGCCGTGGTTGGCGGCAGCGCTGAGCGCAGTGGTGCCGCGACTGGTTTGCAGGTTGATGTCGGCATCGCGCTTCAGGAGGAGCTCGACAATCTGCGCGTGCCCGTTCTGTGCGGCGCGCATCAGCAGGGTGTATGGAATCGTACGGCCGCTGATCTGAGACTCAGCTTTGTAGAAGGTGTCGGCCTTCCCGCCGTCATTCAGCCACGATCGCACTGGTCCCACGCGGCCGTCCTTGGCCGCCTTGAGGACGTTCTTTGGGACTTCAGCACCCGTCCCGCTGTCAGCAGACGGCGGCGGCGTGCGGAGCGCGGCGTTGGCACGGGAAGCCCCAAGCCGGGCATGGGCTAAACCGGTTTCGCCGGGAATCGAAATTCCTTTTCGCCCGAAAAAATTCTTTTCTGTCTTGACACACAGCAAGCTCCACCCAGAGAGTCCGCAGGGTGGTGGCCACGCGCCTCTTCTGAGCAGCTCGCGCTATGAGCGCTGGGCCGCCTCCGCTGCCATCCTGGCGGCAATCGCCCTGGCCCTCGCAGTGGCCACAGCAGCACCCCTTGCCTCTGCAGCGGCCGCAGCCTCCTCAAACGCCGTCTCGCCCCCCTCACGCGCCGCCGTGGCCTTCTCCATCGCCACCTTGGCCTCCTCCAGCGCCGCCACGACCTCGTCCATCGCCGCCCTGGCCGCCTCCTCCGCCGCCCTGGACTCCGCCCGTGCAGCCTCGGCCACAGCCAGCGCCGCCACGGCCGCCGCCTCCGCCTCCTCCTCCTCCTCCGCCTCCTCCTCCGCCTCGTCCGCCGCAGCATCCAAGCGAGCCGCCTCGGCCACCTCGGCCGAAGCCGCTGCCTGGCTCTCCGGCGTGATGCCGAGCCGCATCCTCTCCTCGGTGAGCGTCTCGAGAAGCCGGAGAAGCCTCTCCTCCTCGGCCTTCTTCGCTAGAGGCTTGGTTGCCGCACGATTTCTCTTTTTGTCGCAGAAGCATTTTTTCGCGCCGTGATTTCTTTTCTTTTCCCTGTAGAGAGTGGCGGCAGCGCGTCCACCGGCCGCGGGATGGAGTACAACGATGCGACGCAGGTCATCGACGACGAGTCCGAGGAGGACGACGGCGACGCCGAGCAGTGGGCGGTCATTGAGATGCGCGACGGCGGCGAAGAGCAGAGCCACCCTCTGTTTGTCGACCCCGGCCGGACCGAGGACCGGTTCTGGATCGGGCGCGACGCGAGCTGCGAAGTGACCCTCGATGCGGCGAGCGTCTCGCGGCGGCACGCAGAGCTCGTCGTGCGGCGCAACAACAACATCCAAAACAGAATTCCCAAAACACCAAAAAGAATTTCACAAGGTAATAATGGACTCCCTAAGAATTGCGGTTGTGAAAAGAATTTCACGCATGCAGATTGCTTCGTCGGACGTACGAGTTACGGGGTAGGACGCTGCGCGATAGATCAACTCATCCGGGAATGGCGAACCTCCAAAGCCTCCTCTTCGTCGCCCTCTTCTTTGCCTCCGGCGTTGCGGTCTACGGCGCGTGCGAGGGCTGGTCACCGCTCTCCGCCTGCTACTTCATGGTGATCACGTCCACCACCGTCGGGTATGGTGATATGGCACCCGCCAGCCCCGCTGGCCGCCTGTACACATGCGCCTCCGCGCTCCTCGGCACCACGGTGATATTCAACGCCCTGCAGCCGGCCGTCGAGGCCGCCCTCACGCGTCTGCGCGCGGCGCTGGTGCCAGCGGTGGCTCTCAACATTGACACAGCCGACCCGCGGCTCTCACTCCGTGAGGTGAATCGGCGGATCAGCTACGGTCGGCGCCACCTGCGGGCCGCTCTCGGGCCGTTGCTGATCTTTGTCGTGGGGGTCGCCAACGCCCTGCTCTTTCTCGGGCTCGGCGCCATCGACGCCGTGTACTATGCCGTCGTGACGATGACAACGATTGGGTACGGCGACATCGCCCCTCCTCCCACGCCACTCGCCAAGCTCGCCGCTATCGTCTGGATCCCGCTGGCCGTCGTGGCGCTGGCGGATGGGGTGAATGAGTGGCTCGCGATCCGCACGCGAAAGCGCATAAGGGAACACTGCGACGCGGACGACACGGCGACCGATGACGATGGAAAGCCGATTGGGGAGGCGGAGTTCCTACGGCGCGTGCTGCACCGCGAGGGGCTCGTGGACGACGACACGCTGGCCTCGATCGCCCGAAAGTTCGCTGCGGTGAAGAAGGAGCAATGAAAGGAAGTGAGGAGAGGGTAGAGAGTCTCTGTAGCAAGATGGACAGTAGCGAATCCCGTAGCGTTCAATTCTCAATGTTTTTTGCTGCCTTCCCCATTGTACGAGCGTCTCGCTCGTCGCTGGGAGTACAAGCTACAGCCGACTACGGCGCTCATGCTTAGAGAATTCACAGTTGTCATGGCGCAGAGGCGAGGACGCCGAGGACGACGACGACGACTGGGCTCTCCGCTGGCCGGGCTGGCGAGGGACGAAGGAGACGCGGCGCGAAGGCGGCGAAGGCGGCGAAGGGAGGCGGCGATGACGAGGAGACAGCAGTGAGAGACACCTCTGCACCCGCTTGACCGCTGCATGGCGCAAGCCACTCGTAAGAAGCAAGAGCCGTTGACCCAAGCAGGTGGCTCGGGACGAGTGAAGTGTGAGATATGCGCGGAGTACGAGAGGCCCCAGAGACGCTCGAGAGCGATAGGCTCAAGCCTCGCGAGGCTAGCTCGAGGTCTCGCTCCCGACTATCTCATTGTTTTGACTCTAGTTCTCGCTTCTCGGCGCTCTGGCACAGAGCTAGGTCAGCGCCCCGGTAAAGCCGTATATTTCCACAGCCCGGCGTGTGGGTGTGCACGGTGTATCAGTGCGCTGGCCGCTGGCGCGTGGCGGTGCGGGTAGCGGTAAGCGGTATGCCATAGAATTAAGAAGCAAGAGCGGTTCGAACGGTGTGAAAAAAGCTGCGACACAATCATAGACCGGGTACCTTACGTTACTACACGGCAGTCTCTACGGCTCTGGCTCCGCCGGACGGGAAAGCGCGAGCTACTCGGCGTGGGCAATGCTGTGGCGCAGCTTGCGCAGCCAGCGCGCGTGCGACTGCATGAGCGACTGAACGCGCTCGCGCTGGCCGAGCCACGCGGCGGCGCCGGCGGTGTTGACTGCTGCCCGCGGCTGCGCCGCCGGCAGCCTCAGGCCCTCTCTGCCAAAGTCGACAAAATGCTGCTCGTGGTGCTGGCGCCTACAGCGGACGGCGCCCCTCGCGCTGAGGACACGCCTCGCGGGTGGCGGCGGCGGCGGCTCGAGAGGCGGCGGCACAGGAGCTGGCTTGATAGGTGGGCCGGCAGCGGCGCGGGCGGCGCAAACGGCCCACCGAAAACAGAGGGGGCGTTTGGCGCGGCGACGAGGCTCGTCAGCTCTGCGGCGATGCGGGCGAGCTCCTCGTGCAGCTCCTCCTCCCGGCGGCCGCCGCCTCCCCACTTGCCCCCGAGCCCGGCAGAGGCGGGCCGCCTAGGGACATGTCTCGGACATGTCACGGACATGTCTCGGACATGACGCCCCCGAGCGCGGCAGAGGCGGGCCGCCGGCGGGGGGCACTCCTCTTGCCGCCGGCCGACTGCTCGTCCGACTCCTCCGAGAGCTCGAGCATCTGGCGGTACGACCTGTTCACAGCTGCAGGTGTGAACAGCGTCTCTTCACACGAGAGCTCGAGCATCTGGCGGTACGACCCGTCCAGCTCCGCGAGCGACGCCTCCCACTCGCGCACCTACTCGGCACCGACCCTCGGCTGACCTCGGCTGGCCCTCGCCCTCCCCTCCCTGGCGGCGAGTCTCGCATCGCGCACCCACGCCGCCTGCTGCCGCACGTGCGCAGTCTCCTCGTTGAGCTGCTCGGCTTGCCGCTGCAGCGAGGCGCGCACCTGCACCGAGCAGGGCGGGGCAGGGCAGGCGTGGGGTATGGCGTGGGGTATGGCGGGGCGCGTGAGGGGCTGAGGGGGAGCAGCGCCAGCTGCAGAGCCTCTCGACGCTGCCTCGCCAAGTCTCTAGCAGCCAGACTCTGGCAGGCCTGGGGGAGCACGCGTGGCGAGGGTGCGGAAGTGGAAGGGTCTCGGAAGTGGCTACCTGCCGCATCAGCCGCCGCAGCGCGTCGCGCTGTGCGCCCTGCGGCAGCTCGCCGATCTTGTGCATGTCCGCCCGCCACTCGCGCTGTGCCTCTACCACGCGCCTCTGCCGCTCCTTGATGGAGCGCGCCTGCTCGTTCAGGTGCGACCGCACCTGCGCAGAAGAAGGCGGAGGCGGGGGTGAGGGAGAGGAGAGGAGAGAAAGAGGGAGAGGGAGGGGGGGGATGGGGATGGGGATGGGGAGAGGGAGAGAGGGAGAGACGGATAGAGGCGGAGAAAGGCGCAGATCCTCCATCAGGGAAAGCACCACGGACCGCACCCACCTTTGGCTTTTGTCTAAGGTGCGACGACTGCCGCTTCTG
>NW_005196790.1:21054-23821 GCF_000372725.1 Emiliania huxleyi CCMP1516
GTCCCTACGCTCTTCGGAAGACTTCGGAAGGCCGCGTATTCCTCCGTATTCGGCTGTGTTCGGCGGGATCCACTGTCTTCGTGGCAGCGCACTAGGCAAATCTCTCACCCTCAGCTCCTGTATTGATCCTCTTCTATATGATCGCTGACTGTAGGTCCCCTTGGCCTTGTACGACTCTTTCGAGCTTTTCGCACTGGTCGAGCGCTTGCTGGCGACGGCCCTGGGGTGCTTCTGGACGAGCCACGACCTCTGCCGGCTCCGCAACACCTGCCGCCGCCGCCTCTGCCGGCTCCACAACGCCAGATGCCGTGCCGGACGCCTCGGCCGCAGCCGCGCCCGTCAGCGGTCCGGTGGTCGGCGCACCGGGTTCCGATCTCCCCCGCGCGCCGGGCGCCGACCTCGCGAGCGGCGACGGCGAGCTGCTGCCCGCGGCGAGGACGGAGGAGGCGAGGCCAGAGGAGCCGAGGCCAGAGGAGGCGAGACCCGGGGAGAGAGGTGAGGGCGGGCCTGAGGTGGAGCCAATCGGGGCCAGCGCGGGCCGCGCCGCGGAACCGAGCGCGCTCAGCCCGATGGGCCCGCCAGGAGGCTGCCGGCCCAGCCCTGGCGAGCTGGGCGCCGCTGCCGGACGGCCATTCCCCTCAGCAGAGCGGCGCAGCTTCTTGGCCTTCTCCTCCTCGTACGTCTTGCGGTAGTAGTCGTCGCACGGGTGGTCCCAGACGGACTCGCCGGTCGCAAAGTTGAAGTAGTATATCTCGCCGCCGTCCTGCGTCTTGCACGGCTTCCAGTGCTCCGGCAGCGGCGCCTTGAGCCCCTCGCTCGCGATCCAGAGCAGGTCGTCGTCCTCCGGCCGCCTCATGCCGAGCCAGGTGGCGTACTCATCGATCTCGTCTGGCGTCGGGTCGTAGTCCTCGTCGATGTCCTCCTCGAGGATGATGGAGTCGTGGGCGGCCATCGCCACACACACCGGCCCCCTCCCTCACCGGCCCGACAAGAAAAAGAATTCGCGCGCTAACCGGTGTGTATCCTATGCGAGAGAGATCCCCTGTGCCCTGTGCCCAGCCCTCTCCGCGCGGCGATGCGCCCTCCCTCGCCCGGCTGCTGCCCGCCAAAATTCAGATCTACAGTGTCGAGTCAGTCTAGTGAGTCTACAAGCGGCACAAAGTTGGAAAGAAGAAGAAGAATACTTTTTTCTACAAATCTCCCTCGCACGACACCTGGCACGGGACCTGCGCGCACTGGCACTAACGCAGAATAAGAAACGTTCCGCCGCGGGGGCGTCGAGCAAGGAGCGTCAACCTGAGCGCCATACTGATGCTGGCAAGCGCACGCTGGGAGATCAGATACAGCGCAAATGTCAGCCGAATTTAAGATTTGAAGGCGGGGCGGCCGTGAGCTGTAAAATCTTGAAAATCCAGCTAAAATCTTGCGAAAATGCGCTCCAGAGCTCTAAAATCTTGGTCTAAATCTGAAAATCGCCGGCCTGCGGCCGGCCTCTAAAATCTTAAATTCGGCGGACTTGATAAGGCTCCGGCTCAGGTCGTGGGGCATAGCTCGGGTGTAAACGGGGTCTGGGGAGGAAGCCCCAGCGGCCCGCCGCAGGCGCCGCCGGAGGCTGGCCCGCCGCAGGCGCCGATTTTTTGGCGTTTTTTCTCAAAATTGAGGGATTTCTCATCTAAATTCTCATCCAAAATCGAGCTCGCTACGAGCTCTCTAACTGCACAGCATCTCCTCGTTGAGCCTAGCGGCGCCCGTATCGCCCACGGCCACATTCCTTTTTCTTGCCCTTGGCCCTTGCTGCACTCAGCCGCTCAACCTCCGCCAGTCTCTCCTTGCTCGTTGCTGGCGCTGCCGCCCCCAGTACTGCGATTGCAGCTCCTTGGCATGCCGCGCCGCCTCCATCTGCTGTGCTTCCCACGCTGCCGCTTCCTCTAAAGCAGCGCCGCCACTAAGCGGCGCAACCAAGTTCTTGCACTGTTTGCATGAGCATGTGTCCTGCTGGTGCGACGCACAATCCGCGCGCGGCGAGTGAGAGTAGAAGACTGACAGCAGGAGCTGCAGGAGCTGCAGTGACGCGTCGCACGCAGGGTTCCAGAGAGAGAGAGAGGTTCTCTCTTGGGTTCCAGCGAAGAAGAATCAAGAACAGCAAAATTAAAAAGTCATAAAATACAAACCTCTCGCAAAGCACACTGGCATAACAAAGGGCGCGGCGAAAAGAATCTTTAAAATACGAGCCTCACAGCAAGGCGAAAAGAAAGAATTCTCTCTCGTTCTCCTCGTTTTCCTCAACGCAGTCGGAGAAGGGGCAACTCCGTGCACTGACGGTCCGTCAGACACGCCTCGATAAGAAACATGATGCCGGTCCCCGCACCCCGCACCGCCCCGCTTACGCACCGACCCGCTTAGAGTTGGAGTGGAGCGTCGAGGTGTTCGCGGCCGTCACGCCTTCGCCGTCGCAGGCGCGTAGCCCCCCACAAGTTTTGCCGGGGGCGAGCCCCGCCTGCCTCCCCACGCCCTATTCGCCACGTCGGCCCCCTCACACACCGATTCTCCTCGCCGGCCACGCGCCCCGCCCCATTGTCCGTCCTCGCCGTCGCCGTCGCAGCCGGCGACCACGCCCTATCGCCCCGCCCCGATTGTCGTCTACAGGAACGGACGACGGAAAATGCCAACGCCCCAGCTCAAGCGAGGCCTCAAGACGGGCGGCGAGTGCATCGCCCTCGGCTCGCTCGCGGGCCTGCCGCCGCAGCCCATGCGCGCCGTCCTCCTC
>NW_005196788.1:0-1396 GCF_000372725.1 Emiliania huxleyi CCMP1516
CATTTTCTCTGGGCCACAGACACAAATCCTATCCAGCACACACACACACGCACGGACGAGCCACAAGAAGGTGTGAGGGTACAGGCGACGCTTCTCCTATCAACAAGTCGGTCTTCCCACAGTCACATCACAAGAAGTTGCGCAACAGGGCGGCTTGATTGCCCTTGCGCCTTGGTCAGAGAGAATCTCAGGCACAGAGCTGGCACGAGTGCACGCTTGAGGCATCATCGGCGCGCCACTTGTCAAGTCGAGGTGTGCACCCGTAGTCGGCCACCTCCTTGTAAATCTGTCGCCTCACCGCCTGCGTCCGGTGAGCCGCAGCGAGCGAGCAGCCCTTGCTCCCGCACAGGGGCAGGCACGCGGCGTCGAGCATAACCCACGTCCCCTCGCGGCACTGGAAGATAGGCGAGTGGGCCATCGTGGTGGCCTCGCACTCGCAGAGGCTGCAGCCCCAGTCGTCGGACGCCAAGATGTGCTCTTGCGCTGCGCGGGTGAGGGCGTTATCAAAGCCGGCGGAGGCGACCATGGTGGACAGGTCGTCGATGGGGACGTCGAAGGGGAGAGCGAAGGCACGCGTCTTACCCTCCCGAGAGACCTCAGCGCCACGCTTCTGGCCGCCAGAGACCTCGGTGACATAGCAAACGCGCATAGTGGCGACGAGGGGTGTATCGTCGGTGCTGGGCCGCGGAAGGCGACCCACTGATGCCCGGAAACTTCCGCGCTTTTCTTTTTTCAAACTTTCGAGTAAACGTGCACTTGCCTTCGGGGGCAAGTGCCCAATGCCTAATAGCCTCCGCAGAGTACTTTCCCCAAAGCCAGTCCCCGCCGACGACCGCGTTGTGACCGCGCAAGACAAAGGGTGGCTAAGGGCTGTTTTGTTGTTAAATTCTTTTTCTGTGGCAGACGAGAAGCACAGGGTTCCAACTTTTTCCGGGGTATGGTATGAAAGCCGGCGGCCCATCGTTTGTGCCAGCGCGATCCGCGAAGTCAGTTCGCGACGACTCTTGCGCCAGGCCCTGCAGGTAGCGTGCAAAAACGCTCTCGGCCCCTGTACACTGGAACACATCCAGCCGGAGCTGCGAGTCCACACGGAGGCGTCTAGGGCGAATTCACTGGGACAGTGATTTCGCAGAGACTACCTCATTTGCTGCTCCCCCCATGAAGGGGGGTTTGTGTGGGAAGCCAAGGGAGGTTAATGGCTTCCCACATTTGTGATGGGTCGAAATCGGCCCGCCATTGATGGTCGAATCGGTGTAACGAATCGAGAGAGAGAGACGCGAGGGCCCAAGAGGCCCGTGGGCTCGCCTGCAGAGCGTCTCTCTCTTGCCATTCTGCTTGTCTGTTTTGTGGCCTCTTCTCTCGTCTGTCGGTGTTTGGTGGGGTTGGAAGGGGTTGG
>NW_005196787.1:0-1395 GCF_000372725.1 Emiliania huxleyi CCMP1516
GTCCTCAATAAAGTCACCGGTCGAACAACATAGCCGAAGGTGGACAGCTGACTTGGCTTGTTTCTTGCCTGGGGGGTCGGGGGGGGGCGTGCGGGAGGGGGGTGGTGCGGCCAGAGAGGCGGGGGGTGGAGCGGGGCTCGGGGCGCGGCGGGGGCACCAACGTGTACGGACGTCGGGAACGTCGAACCTGGGTCGGAGGGCGATTCTTTTGCATGACTCATCTCCCCCAGATCGAGACGGACTACATGATCATGAACGACCGAGCAAGCGAGGGAGGGCGAGACGATCGAGGGGTCCCGTACCACGCGGAATCGACCCTATCCAGTGCTCAAGTCCTCAAGTGTTTCTTGCCTTCATTGTTTATGACCTTCATTGCACCCAGTGCACCTCGATCCTGCACCGTGTTTGTTATGACCCCCCCCGATGAACACACCAGTGAGGGAGGGCGAGACGGTCGAGGGGTCCCGTACCATGCGGAACTGACCCTATCCAGTGCTCAAGTGCTCAAGCACCTGCGGCGTCCTCATCGACGTCGCGGCACCAGGTTTTGTCGGCAACAAACGCCGATCCGACGACTACCAAGACCATGAATGCTGGGTAGAAAGTCTCACCAATTTCGTAAACCCACTTTGGGAAGGTGCACACCTTGAACCCGCAAACATCGACGGCGACGGCCTCACTCATCGTCGTGCATATTGATCGCGGAATCGGTCTGTTCGCAGAGGTTGCGCAGCGCACTTGGAATAAGCATCTCGTGCTACCCAAAAGTGGTCCTTCGCGCTTTGGTCCCTAACCAAAAAAAGCACGTTCTCAGAAAAGAGCGGACGGACGGAAAAACACCCCCATTTTACAGTGGGTTGCGGGCATTAAGAAAACAGGATTGCGCGGCACGCCGCCGTTTCTAGGCCTTTCCACAGCCCTCATCCACCCCGCGCCGTGGTTTCTTAGCTCCGGCCGGCACTCAAGCCAGCAGAGCCGGCGGGCCCGAAGGATTTTTAGGTAAGTAAGAGGTAAGCTGTAAGCTGCCGGTCCGCGAGGGCGATGCCAGAGTCTGCCGCTGAGTCGGCTCTCTGGATGACGGGGGAAGACGCACACACGCCTCCATCCACTCCACTCAGAACACCGCAGACTTGGAAAGTGACAAGTGCGCGCGCCGCAGGCGAAGAGAAATTTTTGAGCTGGGGCTCCCGTTCACACACAGTGAATCACACACTCGTTTCTGGCCTTTTCTCGGGGCCGCGTCTGCGGCGCGCCGTGGTTTCTTAGATTTTTGCGGAAATCGCTCGGCGTGGTTTCTTAATACTACGTTTTCTTAATGCCCGCAACCCACTGTATGCCTGACCCTGGGCATGCCTCTCTGGGGGTGAGCTGGTCGCCACCTCCGGGCTCAACTCG
>NW_005196786.1:0-1395 GCF_000372725.1 Emiliania huxleyi CCMP1516
GCCTGCTCGAGCTTGGTCGTCTCGACCGCCGCCTTGACGAGCTCTGCGCGCGAGCCCGAGTTCGGCTTGTAGCTCATCGACGCGGTGCGTCGCTCGGCGGCGGCGCCAAACTTGGTCTCGAGCATCATGGCGGAGGCCTGCGCGGCCTCGCGCTGCTGCTCCTTGTGGGCCGCCACGACGGCCAGAGCGCGCTTGAACCAATGCGCATTCTTGGCCTGCGTCGCCGCCATGAGCTTGGATTTGCGCTCCGCCGACTCCTCAACGCGAGCCGAGAGGGAGGCAAGCTTCTCAGCCCGCTCTGCTTCGGCGGCGGTCCGCGCCTTGCGTGCCTCCTCCGCCCTCTGCGTGCGGAGCAGGGCCTTGGACGCGGCCTCGGTGGCCTTGGCCTCGCCGTGGCACTTGTCACGGGACGCGGCGCGGTCGAGGCGGGCCTGCGGGTGGCGGGGCCAGAGCCAGATCAGTGGGGAGCAAGCGGAGGGCGAGAGTGCCGGTGCTCAGCTGGGGAGGGCGCTCAAGCGAGCTCGCCTGCAGCCGCTGCCGCTCCGACTCCTCATGCCGAAGGCGGCGCGCCTTTTAGCACTTGTAGCGAGCGCACATGGTGCGGTGCGCGTACTTGAGCAGGCGGTGCGAGCCGCAGTTGGCGCAGGGGCCCTGGGAGTCGTGGGCGCGCGCGGCATTGACGCGGACCCAGGTATTTCTCGGGTATACCTGGGTTTTTGCAGGTATACCCGGGTTTTACCCGGAGGGTGTGCCAACACCGTGCTAACGGCTGTGCTAACGCTTGTTTTGGGACTGCCGTTCGACTGTGCTAACACCGACCTTTGCGCCAAGTGTTGGCACGATCTGTAGTCAGTGCTGCCCCTGGAGGTGTGCTAATGTTAGTCCACCAACCCTGAAGCCCCCTCCCCTCTTGCACAACAGGAATTTTGACAATTAACCAGTGGGGAAAGGCACGACTCACAATGAACGATGGGCTTGCCCATCCCGGAGTGGTTCGATCCCACACAAACCCGAGACGGTGACGGAATGCTGGCTGATGGTCTCAGGCCCAGTGAGGTAGTGCATCAGACTATCCCGGATCCTGCTGAACAAGCTCCTCTTGTAGCTCGATCGGTCAAACCGCCATCGCCGTCGGGGAGAGGGGGGACGACACTGCTCCTGCAGCGTGCACCTCGATCCTGTACCGTGTTTGTTATGACCCCCCCCAATGAACACACCAGTGAGGGAGGGCGAGACGATCGAGGGGTCCCGTACCATGCGGAATCGACCCTATCCAGTGCTCAAGTGCTCAAGCATCCGTCCTCTCCGCGCGACCCCGGCCCCTCTCGTAAGCCCTAGTGCGGACGGTTTTTTTGCGGTATCTTGATGTATCTCTGCAATATCTGACCGATCATC
>NW_005196785.1:0-1395 GCF_000372725.1 Emiliania huxleyi CCMP1516
GCGGGGCCGGCAGCTCACCCGGGGACGATGGATGTGCTAGACAGTCCTGCAAGGCTGCCAGTTTTGCGATTACAGCCTTGCAATGGCCGCGGATTTCCTTGCAGGCTGATCGACCGAAGAGAGCCTTCCGAGGTTCTTCCAATGTATGTGGCTCTTGAGCACTTGAGCACTGGATAGGGTCGATTCCGCGTGGTACGGGACCCCTCGATCGTCTCGCCCTCACTGGTGTGTTCATTGGGGGGGGTCATAAACAACAAACACGGTACAGGATCGAGGTGCATGCACGCTGCTGAAGCAGTGTCGTCCCCCCTCTCCCCGACGGCGATGGCGGTGTGACGGTAGAAAGGTCAAGAACAGCCAGGCTCGGACCGCCCTTCACCTTCTCCCCAACGAAAAAAACGCCGGGTGGCGTCCTCGCCTTCCCCGCTCACATGACGAGGCTTTTCTGCCTCTTCGCGCTCGTCGGTGGAGCCCGCGCCGGCGCGCTCGGCCTGGACGTGGGCGGCTCCAGTTCTGTCATCGCCGTCGCGCGCAGAGGTGGCGTGGACGTCTTGGTGAACGAGGCGACAGAGCGGTCGACGCCTTCGCTCGTCGGCTTTGACGGGCGCAGGCGCCGGCTTGGCCTGAGTGCTTCTGCCACACGCTCGCGCAGCCCGGAGGACGTGATCGCCCCGAAGCGCCTCGTCGGCCCCAAGTCGGCCGAGTCGCTACAACCTCGCCCCGCAGTCTCGCTGAAGACGTCTGGCGACGGCTCCGTCTCGGCTGAGGTCGAGTACTGCGGCCAGCGGCGCACATTCACGGCGGTCCAGCTGTTTGCGATGCTGCTCCGCCACCTGGCGGCCACGGCAGAGCGGGACCACGGCTCCGCGCTCCGCGAGGCGGTGATCGCGGTGCCTCACCGCTACAGCGCAGAGCAGAGACAAGCCGTCCTCGATGCGGCTCGGCTCGCAGGCCCGCGCCTCTCCCGCCTCCTGCCCTCCGCACCCTGCCCTCCTCCCGCCTCGCTCGGCCCGTCGAGCCCGCCCCCTCACCCCCCACCCACTCCCCACCGCCTACCACTCACGTGCCCACCGCCTCGCCGACTCACCGCCTTGCCGCCTCGCTGCCTGACTGACACCGTCGCACTGCATCACTGCTACCGCCTAGTTGCCTCACTGCCGCTGCATCACTGGCACTGACTCACTGTTAGTGCTTCCTGACTGGACCTCGCCAACAGAGGGCTGCCGACCGCCAACAGGAACCTCCCCGTGCCCATGCCAAGAGATTTCACGCCCTGCCGGCTGAAGCCCCACCGGAGCGTCGGAGCGTGACCAAGAATCGCTCCCTGAACCTGCGATGCGCCACGAAGGACTGCGCCCTAAGGTGGACAGAATCCTCGCCCCCCACAGCCCGGCA
>NW_005196784.1:0-1395 GCF_000372725.1 Emiliania huxleyi CCMP1516
TCGGCTCAAGCCTACAGGAGATGGAGCGGACGCAGCTGCGCTTCGTCGAGGGCTACTAGATCGAGACCGAGGCGCTGATCCGGAGGGCGGCAGCAGCCGTGGTCGCCGGCAAGACACTCTCTTTTACCCGTGCGCGGCGCGAGAGTAAACGGGTGACGGTCAGTCCGCATCGTCCGGCAGATCGCTCTCTCTGCGCCGGACGGCGCCGAGGCGCGCCCGGCCTGGAGCGCGCTATCCGAGATGTGACGCGAGCACGCTCTGCCGCACGCGGTGGCGCGCTGAGGCCGAGTGAGGACGCGAGTGCCACGCGGCGGCGCTGATCCGGTGGGCGGCGGAGGCGGAGGCGGCGGAGGCGGAGGGGCAGGCAGCGTCGGAGCGCGAGGCGCTGGCCGCGCTGCAGCACCTCGTGTGCGCGGACAGCGCCGAGGCGTTGCGAATCGCGATCGACGACGCCACGCCACACGCGGGCGCGATCGACGCCTTGGTGGGCTTGGAGGAGGAGCTATACGCGGCGCCCCCACATAAAATTGGATGAGAACAGAAGAAATCAAAATACGCTTCGTTTTTGCACGCGCTTTTGGCGTTTCTTCTTCACTGGCGCTTGGAGCACTTGGGCGCACTTGGAGCACTTGGAGTGCAGTCATTAACCGCACATCCAAAGAACGAACGAGAAAAAAAGAAAGAAAGAAAACGGACAACCCAAGGGAGGGATGGGAGGACGGCACGCCGCCACCACACAGGGATTTTAAGGAGAGGGGTGTGGTGCACTAGCCATCGCCCACCCTTGGGCGTCCGCCTCTTCCTATCTCTCTTCGCAGTCTCTCTCCGATTCTCGCTGCGACCTTCGTGCCACCTCGCGGTCGCCCCCTTCTGGAGCACTTGAGCACTGGATAGGGTCGATTCCGCATGGTACGGGACCCCTCGATCGTCTCGCCCTCCCTCACTGGTGTGTTCATCGGGGGGGGGGTCATAACAAACACGGTACAGGATCGAGGTGCACGCTGCCGAGGCAGTGTCGTCCCCCCTCTCCCCGACGGCGATGGCGGTGTGACCGATCGAGCTACAAGAGGAACTTGTTCAGCAGGATCCGGGTGGACGGAGCAGTACCTCACTTCCTCAATGGGTGAGCCTCAGACCCCCAGCCCTCAACCCGTCACCCCTCGGCTCGTGTGGGTTCGAACCACCGCCGGGATGGAAGCTTCCTGCTTCCATCTGAGAGACACAGCGCCGCATCGCCTGTTGTGCAGGAGGGGAGGGGGCTCTGACGGAGTGCATGGCGGGAGAGGGCAGGGAGTGGGCGCGGGGGAAGGGGGGGGGGGGGGGGCCTCACCCTGCAAAAGGCTTCATTTTATAATAGTAAGGAAAACTTGTTGGCCCGGCCCTTCAAAAAAACCC
>NW_005196783.1:0-1394 GCF_000372725.1 Emiliania huxleyi CCMP1516
CGCGCCGCGGGCATCTACGGGGCCTCACTGTTCTGCCCCGCTCCGGCGAGGGCAGCGCTTGCTCGGACGCCATGCTAATCTTGCCGCTAGAGAGAGGGTCTGCGAAGCGTGGTGCTCGATCTCAGATCGATCGATCATCTTCCACCGCCCCCCATCGAGTATTTTTGGACCTATTCGAGGCGAATCTCGCTTGATTACACAATCAAAATAGTGGATATTTTGACTTCGGCCGGTCCGAAAGCGCTGTTTTCTCGTTTTTCATGCACACCCGGACACAGCCAAGCCTCAGGCGTCCAAGGTCCAACCAAATCGCCAGTTTGACACGGCTACGAGCGCAGCATCACATCAGCAGAAGATTGCGCGTGCGGTGTCGTGCCGTGCCCGTGGGCCGGCTGGAAGCGGTGCCCGGCCTGCGGGCCCAAGAAGGGCCTTTGCAAGGTCAGGGCCTGTTCTGCTGCTCGCAGGCCCCTGCTGCTCGGCTACAACCCTGCCGTGGCACGTACGTAGGAGGGCGCAGAGGGAGAGCGCTGCCGCGCTGGCCGCGCGGGTCTTTTTTGCGGTCCGTGTGTCACGGACGATGCCGGTCCTCATACGTTGTGTGGGACACTGGACCGGTTTTGGGTGTGCTTGGGGTGATCTAGGGGTGGGTTAGTTAGGCTGGACCTGATGCAAAAAACCCGGCGCCAAACGCCTCTGGCGCCAAACGCCTCTGGCGTCGTGAAGGGACGTTCGTTGGTTTGGGTCTTTTGACCGCGCAAGATAAAAGGGTGGCTAAGGGCTCTGCCCGCAAGGCGCCCGCGTCGCAGACGCGGTACCATTGACAAATCTGCGATATACCCCCACACGAGCAAATAGCCAAAATCCGAATACCGTGCACAAACTGCGTGATGTGGGCCGTGCAAGCCTTCAGCTGGTGCCAAGACGTGCGTAAAAAGTTTAATAACGAAGAACGTCCGCTTCGGACGGAGCAACTGAGGGAAGCCGCTGATCGAGCCCAGCGTGCCCGCGGCCGCCTCCCGCGCAACACCGCCGCTGGGGACGACACGCTGCGGATTCGGATCGAGCCCGGGGGGCGCGGCGGGCCGCTCGATGGTCGTCCGCTTCGTCTGCGACAAGTCCATCCCAAAGGCGCGTGTCCTGCGATAGATAGACTCGACGGGCTCACCGGCGCGGGGTGGACGCAGGACAGATGCTGGCGGCACACATGGCGACAGGGACACACGGACAAGACACCCCCTCGCCTCTCCCTGCAGCCTGCCGACCGCCGCCGCTCTTTTCTCCTCCGCCGCCCGCCTCGCCTACCGCCTCTGGCTAGTTCCATTTCACTGTGGCACAGCTCGCGTTACAAAACCTTGATTTGACCATTTGCGCAAAAAGGTACATCTCGGTGCCTT
>NW_005196782.1:0-16474 GCF_000372725.1 Emiliania huxleyi CCMP1516
AGCCCTCCCGTGAGCGCCAACCGCGCCGCGCGCGCGCGGCGGCTCGACCTGGCCGCGGCGGCGAGCTCGGCCCACTGCACGCCTGCGGGCACGGCGTACACCATGACGAGCGCGGCGAAGGCGCCGGTGAAGCGCAGCACGTCGGCGATGTGCAGCCCAAAAATGGAGACGGCGGCGGTCGCGCAGAGCACAATCGCGTTGAGGCCGAGGACGGGGAGCGCGCCTGAGCGCACGGCGGCGGGCGCGTGAGAGGGCGCGGTCGCTGAGTGGGTCCGGCCCGCGAGGGGCGGGTGCGTGGACCGGGGTACGGGTCTCGGTAGACGAGCGCGCAGAAAGTTTGAGTGCGGATGGCGTACACGAGGACCGGGTAGACGGTGACGCACTGGAGGACGACGGCGAAGCGCGCGACGAGCAGCGGCGTGGCGAGCGAGGGCGGCTGGCGCACGGAGAGGAAGGAGTTGCGCGCCGCCGCAGACTCGAGCGAGGCAGGGTCGCCTACTCCCACCGAATGGGGCGGGTGGCTTGGCATCGGCCGCAGACCCTTCGCCCGCGGGCGAGAGAAGAGGGTCGCCGAGCGGCGGGCACAGGTTGGCCGAGACGCCGACGGAGACGTAGGTGAGCAGGACGAGCGCATAGGCGGCGCCTACATCTCGCTCCCTCTCGGGTGCACCTCGGCTGATCTCGGCCGATCTCCCCAGGCTGCGCTCGAGAGGCGGCGCCGAGGTTGCGCGCATTGTGCGCGGGCGTGGCTGCGGCGCGGAAGATGGTGATGGCGATCGAGTGGATGAAGAAGGAGAGGGCGAGCGTGCCGAGCACCTTGAGCGACGGCTGCGCGAGCGAGGCTGGCGCGAGCGCCTCTGGCGCGAGGCCGTTTGCGACGGCCGAGGCACCGATGAAGGCGAGGATCAAAAAGAGGCAGGCGATGCCGACGCCGTTGAGGCGCGCGAGCAGCGCCATCGAGCGCAGCGAGCAGAGCGGGAGGAGCAGTGCCAGCACAAGCGCCGCCGCCACGCCCTTAGGGTTCGGCGAGAGCGACGTCCACGCGGAGGCGAGGCCGAGCCCGCCTTGCTCTCGAGAGTCGACCAGCAGGTCGTTGAGAGACGTGGCGAGGTAGCCGTGCATCGCGCACGCGGCGCCGAAGCAGACGCCGACCGAGGCGAAGAGCGTGGCGCCCCAGCCATACCGCCCGAGGTACGCGTGCGCCAGGTCCGCCACCTCGGCCTGCGGGTCTGGCAGCCGCATGCCGTGCAGCAGCACGACGCCACACGTGTACTGCGAGACGCCGGCGCAGAGCACCGCGAGGACGAGGCCGAGGAGCCAGCCCGACTCGCGGAAGCAAGAGGGCATCACGAGCAGCGTCGATCCCATCATCGTGTTCCAGAGCACAAACACCAGAGCCGCGGAGCCGGAGCCCTTTGTGGCCGGCGGCGGCGCCTCGCTGGCTTGAGGCGACGGGCCAGAGGCTGCTTCGCCCTCGGTGTCGCACCTCACGGCGTTCTCAGGGTCAAGCAGCGGCGCGCTCCGCGCGTCTGGCTGCTGCGGCTCGGGCATATATCAGGCGGCTAGCTAGTCCGAGCGGCTGCGTCAGAAAAAGAATTTCATTATTGAAACAACTGTGTACCCGCCGCAAGCGGCAGGCAGTGCGCAAAGAGCCGGCCGGGGTCGTAGACGCGCTTCAGGGAGCGCAGGCGGGACGCACTCGAGGGGGCGAACGCGTGCGCCGCTAGCTCCCGGACCCGGTGGGCCCGAGGTCGACGGTGTATGTGCCCATGGAATTGTGAGAGGGAGAATATGCTGCCCGTTCAAGAAGAAATTTTGTAGACCCAAGGTTTGCATTTTTTGATACACCAGAGACATCGAGACGTCGACTAAGCGCTGTGCGCTGATGGCCTATGCAGAACTTCGTCAGCGGCCTCCTACTATAGCACCCACCGCGCGGTTGCGCGAGTTCGAAAGTGCGGGCCTACACGGCTCTTACTAAACGGACAGACCTCCTTGTGCCTGCTGAGATTCCCGAGCAAACCAGGTAGCTCTGTCAGCCCCACTCCGGTGGTGTGGTACACGCAGGCACCCACCCGCAGGTCGCCGCCGCCCTCGAGGAGCTCCGACTCGCAAGTGCTCCATTGCGCCTCCGAGATGGCCCGGAGCAGTCCGCTCGATAGGACGTAGCCAGCGCCCCCGTGAGGAAATGCATAGACATAACCGCGCCCGTTTGCAACGTGCGGGTGTTTGATGGAGCTGTTGCGGAAGTGCCGCGCTCTGCGCACAGTCAGCACACAGTCGGAGAAGTGTACGAGGTCTTGGATAGAGCAGCATTTTCCCGCAAGTATACTTTTCTCGCTGCTGCAACTCGTCTGACCCGGCGGTGCCGGCATGCCAAGAAAGTGCCGGCGAGCCGGATTGATGGGCGACAGCGCAGCTCTCAAGGCGTCGACATGGAAGCAGGTGTCCATGTCGCCGACAAGGAGCCAGTCAAACTCAAGCGTGCGGTTGGCGAGCCGAATAAGCGCGAGGGGCCGGTTGTCAAACTTGTGGTTCGAAGGCCCATACCGACGGGCAAAGGCGTCCTGCCCAGGCACAAACCTCAGATTTCGTGAAGAATCCTCAAGGTCCCCGGCAAAGATGGCAGGGACGCCGGCGAGCCAGCTGCGCCTCGCAACATCGATACTGTCGGGGGTGGAGTAGACCTGTGCCACTGCAAGTCGCATTACTCGCGCCGTCGATGCTATTGCAAGATTGAAGGGAAGGCCGAACAATGGAAGGAGTATTCTATGCAAGAGGAGAGAGGGCCCTTAGGGGCCTAGAGAACACAACCCCCTCTCTCTTTTCTCCCAGTAAGCTAAAAGTACAACCATGATTTTAGTAACCGTTGGAGCACAGCAGCTCCTGAGCGCGGCGCCGCAGGCGCCTGTTGATAGGTCCAGGTGATAGCCCTGGGTAGGCAATGTATACGCCTAGTTGGAATGAATGGACCTCAGATCACCCGCCCGCCCGTGTCCCGCCCGGTGCTCTGCCACCCTCTGCCGCGGGATTTGTGACGCCGCCGCACAACGGTTGCACCGCGCCGCGGCCGGGGGGCGGGGGCCATCCGGAGGCCGAGGATGGCCGTGGCGGACCGGGACGAGCTCTAGGAGGTGAAGTGTCTATCTATATTGTAGACCGGCCAACCATGTGCACAATAAATCTCAGTTTAGCTGACGGTGACGCCCATGCGCCCTACCAGCCCCTGTCCAAGCCGGGCGGGTTGCCAACACCACGGCAGCGCCCGAGCGGGCGGGAAGGTGAGCAGGCGCAGGAGAGCCATCTCCGCCCTAGCCCCGCCCATGTGATCCTGCTCGTTGCCGCGATGTCGCCCCTGTTTGTCTTTCTCTCGAGGGTGTAGGGCCGCGGCTTGATATCTGTTCCTCGACAGCGTACGACGTCGTTGCTTCGGCCGAATGCAGCCATGACGCTGGGGTCTAGTAGCGTCTGGTCGTCGTTGCGCCGGATGCCAGTCGCACGCATCCCACTCGTCAGGCGGCGGGCGTCGAGCGATAAGTGCGTGCGTGCCCGCCGAGTTTCGCCAATTTAGGTCCAATTACTCATCAGGAGCGGTGCAGCCATGCTTTTTCTGACCGGGCGGTCGCCGTAGACACGGTTGAGGTAAAGGCCAGACATCTTGCCCCTGACGGGTGAGACAAGCACAAGGGTGTTGATGCGCCTGAGAGCGGCACGAGTGGGCCGTGCTGCAGCTTGCATACTTTTGGCCAAAAAGACACTGACAAGAAAATCCATCGCAAAGACACAACCGTGGAGCCACAACCCTGTCTAGACTTGGAGCACTTGGAGTGCAGTCATTAACCGCACATCCAGCCTCCGGGGAGCTCAACGGATTCTTTCTTTTTTGAAGCACAACGCCGGCGCGCCGGGCGAGCACAATTGTGAGGCTCGAGATTGCCATTACCCCCCAACGCGCTGCCGAATCGACGATGACCGACGACGCCAACCGTACGCGGTCCGCCCTCGTCATTGGCGTCCAGAAGGCAGGCACGACGCTGCTGCACGCTGTGCTGCTTCTGGCGCTGAGGCTACCCAATACACACCCAGCGTACCGTACAAAGGAGCTGCATTTCTTCGAGGACAATGACTGCTCAGGCTCCCATCGCGACACCGTCCACTGCAAACAGCTCCTCGACCAATATGCTTCAGACGGCTGGCTTGTGGACGGGTCGCCGGACTATTTCCAAAACGCTCACATCTGGGGATCGCTGCACTTTACACTGCCGCGGGCGGCGCTGCTCATCACCCTGCGCGACCCGGTTGATCGGGCCTATGCAGCATGGGCGCAGAATCAAAAAGGATCGCTTGTGCCGACTGAGCCATCGGGCGATCTGCGCAGCTTCGACAGGGCGGTGAGAGAAGAGCTCGAAGACCTGTGGCATCGGTGCTCGGACGCCGCCACGGCAGGAGCGGCGCGGCCTGCAAGGGCGTCGGATCTCGCACTCCAGGTCGCGGCGAGCATCCAGCCGTGGTATGCGCCAAAGGGGGCCGTTGCGGCGCTCGGAATCACGGAGAATGGCTCACAGTGCTTGAGGCACTGGCGGCGCGACTGGCTCCGCTGGAATTACCATACCAACGGGACGTGGTGCGGCAGCTGTAAACAATACCTCGCGCGCGGGTTTGTGACGGACAAGCTCGCCGCCTGGGAGCGAAGCTTTGGCGGATCGGTGCTTGTGCTCGGAATGGAAGGCGTCGTAGCCGACACGCCGGCGACTGCCTCGCGCATCCGTCGCTTCCTCGGACTGCCGACCGTGCAGTGGAGCGGCGAGAGCCTCGCAGCGCTGAGCGCCATCGCTCGACGGACTTCATGGCATCCGGCGGCACGACGGCTCAAGGCGGCGAGCTGGTCGGACGGCGTACTCTCCATCCTATACCGCGAGGAGGTGCGCCGGCTATGGATGCGCGTGCCGGCGATCGTCGACTCGTGGGCACGCTGGAGTGGGCCAGACGACTCGACGGTGGACGGCTTCACCTGCGAAGCCGGGGTCAACTATGTGGGACGTTGCGTGCCTGACAGCCATAACTCCGCGAACAAGCCAGGCTGCCGCACGATGTCTGCGCAAACGAGACGCAGCTGCCAAGAGCTGTGCGTGCGCCATGGGGCCTCGTGCGTGGCTGTCGTGTACAACAAGTGGCGCCAGTGCTATCTGAAGGCGGAGAGGTCGCCAACCACACACGAGTCGGTGCGGCAATACGGCACGGTCGGCTGCTCGCGTGTGGTGGAAGGTGAGTACACACGCACAGAGCGGCAGGCTGCGGCAGGTCAGGTAGCGGCAGGCTGCACGGCTCTGAGCTTCCTGGTAGCGGCTGTGCTAGCAAAAGGAAGGCGCCTCAACATCAACGTCACTGGACTCTTCCGCCGCATGCACGATGCCGACACCCTAGGGCTACAGGAGGCCCGCTGTCCCGCGAAGGAAGGCTCGGTCCGCGACGACAAGGGACGCGATGAGTGTACCTGATGCAGCGAGCACTGTTAGCATGTGCATGTGGTCGCGAATGTGCAGGGGCATTTCAGTTTTATAGACATACTGGTGACGTGGCTCACAAGCAAGCTGTGGTTCACACTGTAAAACGATCACCTCTTCTGAGGGCGACCTGTTGATAGGATATAGCGTCTACACACAGGGGCCCGAGGGCCCGACCGGTCTGTGGGCGCGCAATCGAAGGATGGTACGAGTGTGTTTTGGGGAAGCGTTAAATACCGGCGTGGCAGTTGTTGTACGGCGATCTCTGATTCATAGCTCCGCGATCACCCCTCCCCTGGGCGCGCTGGCCCGGGGTGCGGTAGCGGGTACGCGTCGGTACGGTGCGGCTGCGGGCCCGGGACGCCGGGAGCGTTCAGCGGCGCGACATCTCCTCCGCTCGCGAACGGCGCGCAGCCTCCGCTGCCTCCGAGCAACCGAGCAAAGCGGTGCGTGGTACTAGCAGGCCAAGAGGGTAGGGGCAAGCCGCTACCGTTTCTTTTCTTCGCGATGTCCACCCCGCCGCGCCGCCGCTCGCGCCGCCTCGTCGCCGCCTCCGCCACCGCCGCGCCCTCGCCAGATACGCCGCCGCCCCCCGCCCGCCCACCTGCTCGACCTCCCCAGGGAGCTCCTCGAGCGCGTCCTCTCCCGCTTCGCCAGCCCCATCGACATCGCTCGCGTCACGGCCGTCTCGCTCCTCTTTCACGCCTTGCTCGCGGAGGAGGGCATCCGCTTGTGGGCGTGCGGAGAAGCAAAGTCCAAAGACAGAGGCAAGCCAGGTTGCGCATACAGGCATACTCTACGTCATCTCGTTCTCGAGTTCGTTGAAACGGGCAGCCAGACGCCCCGCCGTCCTCCTCGCTTTGACAACACACAGATTTGACAACACACATCGCGCGACGTCGCATTGCCCACGCACTCGCGCCTGGCTAATGTACCTCTATCTCGCAAAACGCGAGCGTTCTTCTAGTGCCCGGGAGAATGACAGTGACGTAGCGGTGCCTGCCCGCGGCAGGATGGGAGGGGGGTGGGGGGGGAGTAAGATTTCGCTGCCTGGCCGCCCCTAAAATAGGGGACTAGTAGTAGGGTGCGTAGGGCGCGCGGCGACTAAAAGGCGGCGGCTGAGGCACACGCACTTGGAGTTGACAGAATCGCACGGCGTCGTGACTGGCCCCTTCTTGATTTTTGACCAGGCGAACGGTCCGCCGCACTTCACCGCCTTTTCTCCAGCCTTCTTGCCGATCCAGACCTCGAAGTCCTCGAGATACTTCCTCGCCTTTGACGTCTTGGTGACAGTCACGGAGCGGACGGGCTGCTGATTTTCCAGGGTGACCTAACGTATCGCGGGAGGAGCCAACTGAAGCGCCAAAGAAGGGGAGAGGGCGAGGAACGCCGGGGTGCCTTGGCGGAGAACCACGGGTTCTTCCTGTTCTTCTTGCTCTTGAAGAAAGTATTGCTTTTGCCGTCGGTCACCTTGGCCAAGAACTGCGGGCACGAGGCGAGGGAGTGAGACACGCACACACGAGATATCGGACGCTGTGCCTGGAGCGAGGGGGCGGGTGCGTGCACCCGCTTGGCGAAAGCAGTAGAGCCAGCCGACGTTCGCGGGTTGCTTAGCAAAAGCGGACCCGGTGGAGGCGGTGGAAGCGGCGGGGCCGGCGACGGCGGTGGCTCCGGCTCCGGCGGCGACGGCTCGGGCTGTTCTGGCGAGGGTGGAGGCGGCGGCGATGGCTCGGGCTGTTCTGGCGAGGGTGGAGGCGGCGGCGATGGCTCTGGCGAGGGAGGCGGCGGCGAGGGCGACACGGACGGAGGCGGCGGCGACGGCGACGCGGACGGAAGCGGCGGCGACGGAGGCGGCGGCGTTGGCGGCGGCGGCGAGGGAGGCGGAGGGGTCGGCGGCGGGATCGATGGGGGAGAAGGGGATGGTGAGCTCGGAGGAGGCGGGCTAGGAGGAGGCGGAGACGGAGAGGGGGGCGGCGGCGAGGGAGGTGGCGGCGGTGAGGGTGGCGGCGGCGAGGGGGGGGTGGCGAGGGTTCCGGTGGCGGGCTCGGTGGTGGCGGTAATGGTGGCGGCGGCACGGGTGGTGGCGGCGAGGGCGGCGGTGGGAGGTGCGGTGACGGCGGTGAGGGTGGGGGATAGTAAACCCTGTAGCGGCGTGTGTTCTGGCCATCATTATCCCACACGGACAAGGTGTTCAGGCCGGGCACCACCGAAAGCCCAGTCACAGTCTTCTCCACGTAGCAACTCCAGCAGCCTGAATTTGGCGAGACTGAGTAAACGCTCGTGCCTGATGGAGAGAAGCTGATTTGCTGATAGCCACAGCATGCGTTGGATCCCGGGCAGCACGAATTCGGCCAGCCGCGTGCATATCTGACGTCGACGCTGACAGGGCCACCGCATCCCGTTGCGACTTGCATCTCGAAGCTGCGAGTGCCGCCCCCGTCCCAATGAATGTCGAACGATACCTCGCCACACGGCGGCGAGGGCGAAGGCGGTGGTGGCGAAGGTGACGGTGGCGAGGGCGACGACGGCGAAGGCGACGGCGGCGGAGACGACGGCGACGGCGACGGCGGCGGAGATGGCGATGCCGAGGGGGGCGGCGGCGAGGCCGGCGGCGATGGCGATGGCGACGGCGCCGGCAGTCCGTATGGCACGTTTGGCGAGACGGTGCTCTGGCCGTAGGTATTGGAACCCCAGCACTCTGCGAGCGAGTTGCCAGCCCGGATGCCGCAAGTGTGGAGGTAGCCCGCCGAGATCTGCGTGTAGGGCACGTTTGGCGAGACGTACTCGTTGTAGCCCCAGCACTCTACGAGCGAGGTGTCCGCCCGGATGCCGCAAGTGTGATAGCCGCCCACCGAGATCTGCGTGTAGGACACGTTTGGCGAGACGGTGGTCTGGCCCCAGTCGGTGTGGCCGTACTCGATGTTACCCCAGCACTCTGCGAGCGAGGTGTCCGCCCGGATGCCGCAAGTGTGGCCGGAGCCCGCCGAGATCTGCGTGGACTCCACGTCTGGCGGGACGGTGGTCTGGCCGTCGTTGTTGCGACCCCAGCACTCTGCGAGCGAGGTGTCCACCCGGATGCCGCAAGTGTGGAAGTAGCCCGCCGAGATCTGCGTGTACTCCACGTCTGGCGGGACGGTGGTCTGGCCATAGTAGTTGTAACCCCAGCACTCTGCGCGCGAGCTGTCCGCCCGGATTCCGCAGGTGTGGCCGTAGATGCCCGCGGAGATCTGCGTGTAGGGCACGTTTGGCAAGACGGTGCTCTGGCCCCAGTTGTTGTTACCCCAGCACTCTGCGAGCGAGGTGTCCGCCCGGATGCCGCAGGTGTGGTGGTAGCCCGCCGAGATCCTTGGCGGCGGCAATGGGAGAGGTGGGGAGGGCGGCGGCGGCGAGGGTGGTGGCGAGGGCGGCGACGGCGAGGGTGGCGGCGGCCAGGGCGGTGGCAAGGGTGGCGGCGGCGAGGGCGGTGGCGGGGGGAGCGGCGGCGAGGGCGGCGGCGGTGAAGGTGGTGGTGGCGACGGTGGCGGCGGCCTAGGAGGTGGAGAAGGCGGTGGCGGCAACTAGGCGGTTGTAGTGGTGGTGGCGACGGTGGTGGCGACGCTGGCGGCGGCGATGGGGGAGGTGGGGACGGCGGCGGCGGCGAGGGCGGAGGTAAGGAGGGCGGCGGCGGTGAAGGTGGCGGAGGCGACGGTGGCCGCGGCGATGTGGCGGGCGGCGGTGGAGCGGACGGGGGCGGCGATGGGGGAGCCGGCGGCGGCGACAGAGGCGGCGTGAGGCATGGATCGCCAATGTAGTCGAGAGAAATAGAGACCCTCACGACGTCGACGCTGCTAACCACGTTGAGCGAGCACACCTTGACGCGCAGATTGTCGTCGTAGGTGGTCCCTTCACCGAGCGACGCCACCTTCCACGACTGCTGGTACGCCGGGGTGTTGAGCGCGTCCTGGACGACGGTGACGAGGTTTGCGGACTCTACCACGCCGCTGTTGTGGGCCTCCGCCTTGTTGTACTGTAGGTAGAGCGCATAGCCCGCATTGGCGACGTCCAATTTGATGATGACGGGGTCCCCTGCGGACAGGGCCTGGACGTCGGTGAATGCGAACAGGTCGACGAGCTCGTTCTGGCCGCTGACAAAGTCGGAGGCTGCGATCTCGGTGGTGTGGGTGCTGTACCACCCGAGGCTGCGGTGCTGCCCGCCGTGGTAGCACATCGCGGGCGAGCCGATACTGGAGTAGCTGTAGCCCATATACGAAGACTGGTCGCCGTACTCCTCGCCAAGCTCGCCGGAGTGGGCGAGTCCAAAGTTGTGGCCGACTTCGTGCATGTGGGCGGAGACAGACCCGCCCCACGTGTCACTGTAGAATGATGCCCACCAATTGATGTAGGCATACGCGATATACCTCGAGGTACGGACTTATGCCCGGAGGGAAGTAGAGAAACATGACATAGTCGGCTGTTGCGGCATCACGCAGGCCTAAGGCGTTGAGCTTTGCAAACGCTGCAGTCTGCACCGCGTTGTAATCCACGCCTGGCGAGAGGTCCATGTCGAGGTCGAGATTCATCACACCGTCGCTGATCTCAGCACAGCCTGGCGCAGTGTTCCCGGAAACACACGCACCCGGTTCGATGATAAGGTCATTCTCTGAGCAGGCGGCGGACTGCGACTTGAAGTTGACGGCCACGGGGCTGATTCCCATGCCAAAGACGCGCTCCTTTAGGTCATTGATCGTCGGCGTCGGCTCCTGACCATGTGTGGTGCTCCTCATCCTGGCAACCAAGACCTTTTTCGTGCCCGTGGCGGCGGCGCTCAGGCTCTGCACGCCGCTTGCGGGTCCGTCTGCGACCACGGTGGCGCTCGCTGGGATGAAGACCGTTGGGACGGACTTTTCGGCGCTGGCGTTGCCACCGACAATCGTGACGAATTTGCCACCGAGCTGGCGGACGCCCCCCCGGCTCGCAACGAAGGCCTTGGGCAGGGATGGCGAGAACTCGTACACGGGCGCCCGCGTGCCCGGCTTCACGCAGACGGGCTCGGGCGTAAGGGCAGCTCCTCCGGGCGGGTTCATCTTCTGGCGCAGGACAAACTCGCATGTGACGTCCGCCGCGACGTTCCCGACCGAGAGCAGGAGATAACGCAGCATACACATGGGTGGCAGCTTTTCCGACAAACTGCCACATATCAGTTGCGTGTGTGTGTGTCTCTCTCTCTCTCTCAGTTGCGCGGTTGCGCACACAACCAAAGTTATCGCGGATCTCTGATCTTCGCAAGTCTCCTCGCTCTCTAGAGACAGCGCCCGCAGACAGGGCTGGCCCTCCCGGGGGCACAACCACCAAAGCCGCCCACCGGAGCGCCGCCTCAACGCGGGGTCTCGGCTCTCTCTGTCGAGCCATGCTTGCTAGCTCCAGCCGCAGCCCACCCGCCCGGCCGCCCGAGGCGCCGAGGGTGCGTCTGAACACACGTGTCCCTCCATTCACACTCTCCCAGTCCCTCCCTGGTCAAGCAAGTGCCCGTCTTCTCCGCCCGTCGTTCTCCGCCCTCCGTGCGGATTCGGGTCCTTTCGTCCTTTTAGACGTTATTTTTTTTAGACGTTCTACCTGAGCAAGCAAGCGGGGCGACGCGCCCCACGCGCCTGCCCGTCAACCGGGTGGGGCTTGCACGTCAGCACGTGGCAAATTGCGGCGCCTCCCCCTCGGTCCACTCCCTCGGGTACTCCAGCCTCCGACGGGGCGGCGCTGGGTTCCCAAGGTCCGTGTGGGTCCGTGCGGTGACGGCCACGCCGCCGGCGGGGGTGGAGGCGGTGGCGGGGGAGAGGCGGGAGCCACGGGGAGCACTTGGAGCACTTGGGGAGTCGCCCTTGCGAAGCGAAAATTCCTTTCGGGCCTCGCTGCTTCAGCCAGCGTCTCTCGCCCACTCCCTCCCTCTCCGTCCCTCCCTCTCTCCCTCTCTACCTAGCCGAAGACGGCTAGATCGTGAGGACGACGACCCCGGCTAGTCGCCGACCACACCCACGAAGATCTGACACCGCCGCCATGCCCAACCTTGACCCGACCACCGTCATGCCGATCCTGCTCGCGTGCCTCTCCTACGTCTTTACGACGCTGCACACGCTGCGCTCCGAGCAGCACAAGTCGCTCGTCTCGCGCGTCTCGCAGCAGCTGCAGTCGCTGTATGGGCCTCTTCTCGCGTGCGTCACCGCGAGCAAGAGCTCGTACGAGGCGATGGTGCGCCAGTTCAGCGGCAGTGCTACGGACCAGTGCCCGAGCGCAGCGGACTTTCGCGCGGCGGTCCGGCGCGATCCGCATGGGCCGGCCGCATGCGCCTACCGGCAGTGGGTTCGGGAGGTGCTGCTGCCACTGAGCGCCAAGGCGGCCGACCTCATCATCGCGCGCGCGGACCTGCTCGAGGGCACCTCGATCGAGCCCACGCTGCTGCAGCTCGTCGCGCACGTCTCGGCGTACAAGGTGATACTTCGCCAGTGGGAGCAGGGAGCCATCGACCAGGTCTCCGCCATCTCGTACCCCGATCACATCCACGAGTGGATCAGTCGAGAGTTCTCGCGCCTCAAGCGGCGCCAGGCAGCCTTGCTCGGCCTCAGCGGCAGCGGCGGCCTGATGAGATTGGCGGCCTACTCAAAGCTCTAAAGTCCCCAAGGCGGGTTTGACGTCAGCCCCTTTTGGCATACTCACATAGCAGCTAGAATACTCGCATCAACACACACACACAGCGCTGCTCACAAACAAGCAAGAACTGTGAACTCTCCGCACTAGGAAAGAAGCGGGAGCGGCGCCGGCGGGCCCCCCGCGCCTGTCCGTGACGCGTGTGACCGTGTCGACGTGTCGAGATCCGGGCACCGGGGAGACGAAAGTGAGTCATGACTCATGTGTCAAATAAAGACCGCGGGCGAAGTCGAGCACGGTGCCGTTATTGTTCGACGACGTCGAACACGATTGAGTAGCAGCAGTGATGACGACCGTGCGCTTTGCGTGACCAAGGACAGTCAGGAGCTGGAGAGCCCCACCTGTGCCCCTGATCGTCCTTCCAAAATCCTGCTCGTGCAGGTGGGGACCCTGTCCTCCTCCCCTATCCCTCGTTTGGCTTGTTTGTTTTCTTTCTTTCTTTCTGACCACGGACAATCAGTGACAGCAGCTGCTGTGGAGAGCAGATCTGGGACTTGTGTAGGGGAGACCTACCGGGTATGGACAGGCGGTCTCCATTTCTTCCTTTCGCTCCAGCCTCTGGGTTCAACTTTTTCCGGGGTATGGTATGGTACCCTCGCGGCCCAAAGGGTGGGGGGGTATGGTCCTGACCGCCCATCCCCGGTCTCCGGGAGGCTGGGTCTGTCAGCAGGCGGGGGGGGGGGTATGGTCTCGAGGTGGGTTGCGGAGCCGACCGTACCATACCCCGCGGAGAAGTCCAAACCCTGCTGCGGTCGGGTCCTGGTGTGCCTGGTTGTGCGACTCCTAGGTGTGACTCTACAACCCTGGTTCTACCACGCCGCCGACTATTCGCTTGCCTTTGTGCCCAGCGGGCCCGCTCCGATCCATCTGTCTGGTATGTGGGCGACCTCGCTCCTCGTCGCTCTGGCCGCGCGCCACACCACCGCCTGCACCACACTCATCGTCGGCAAGGACGCGAGCGTGGACGGCTCAGTCATGGCGACGCACTCGGACGACGGTGAGAGCAACCCCGATGCTCGGGTCGTGTACGTCCCGGCCATGGACCACGCGCCGGGTGCCACGCGGCCAATCTACTACGACACAGAGGATTTCCCTCGATTCGTCGGCGATCGTGGCGTCGAGGCGTACCTTCAAAAGAACAACCCGGGCTTCAACGCTTCGGTGCCGATTGGCCACATTCCGCAGGTGGAGCACACGTTTGGCTACTTTGAGGCGACGTACGGGATCCTCAACGAGCACCAGGTCGGCATCGGCGAGTCCACGTGCTCCTCCGTCTTCGGGGCGCAGGCGCGTGGCCACGGAGGCCACGCGCTCTTCTCTGTCGACTCGCTCTCGCGCATCGCGCTGGAGCGGTCGAAGAGCGCACGCGAGGCGGTGCAGCTAATGGGAGACCTCGCCGTCGCGGAGGGCTTTTACGGTGCGGGAAGCTTCGAAGGGACCGGCGAGTCGCTGATGGTGATCGATCCGAGAGAGGGCTTCATCTTCCACGTCCTGCCTGACCACAGTGGCAAGTCTGCCGTCTGGGCAGCGCAGCGCGTCGGCGACAGCCAGGTTGGGGTCGTCGCAAACATGTTCACGATCCGCCACCTCCTCCCCAACCGGACGACGCGCGGCCAGCCCGACTTTCTCTTCTCCGACTCGGTGCACGAGATCGCGCAGCGGAGCGGCTGGTGGAGGCCGTCCGACGGACCGCTCGACTTCACACGCGTGTACAGCGACGGCGAGTATGCGCACAAGTTCTACTCTGGCCGACGTCTGTGGGGGGCGTACCGGCTGCTCGCGCCCGACGTCCCGATGCCGAGCGACTACTCCGACCTGCGACCCTCGCCCGTCTACCCAGCGACTGTGAGCACGCGGCGCAAGCTTTCTCCACTCGACCTCATCGCAGTTCACCGCGACATGTACCAAGGCACGCCCTTCGACATGACCGCCGGCGCGGCGGCGGGCGCCTTCGCCAACCCCGACAGGTACTCCGCCTCGGGCGTCACAAAGCTGCGAGGCGCGTGGGAGCGGTCCATTGCGCTGTACCGCACCTCGCAGACCCACGTCGTGCAGGCGCGGCGGCTGGCCGCCTGTTCACACCGAGAGCTGTGAAGAGGCGCTTCTCACGCAAAAGCACAGCCCCGGGCCCGGCATCGCACGACAGCACAGTGATGCTCCCCAGGGCGCTGTGTGCACTCCCGCACGCCCCCCACCTTTAGGCGCGCGGCTGGCTCCCGCCCACCATCGGCGGCGTCGCATGGTACGGTCCTCACGCCGCGCACGGCACCTGCTTCCTGCCGCTGCACATCGGCGCGCAAGCCGTGCCCGCGCCGCACGCCGACGCGGACCCGCGAAGCGTGTCTCGCCGCTCCGCTTACTGGGCGCATAAGTTCGTCCTCAACCTGGCGCGGGCGCGGTACTCGGACATGATGGGGGTGGTGCGCGCAGTGCAGCGGCGGCTCGAGGCGGCCGCGTGGGAGCGAGTGCGCGCCGACTCGCCGGCAGCGGCGGCAGCGTCCCTCGCGGCGACGAGCGACGCGGAGGCGGAGGTGATCCTGGCGGAGTGGTGGGCGCTGCCCGACGAGCTGATGCTCCGCTTCGCCGACGGGTGGGCGAGCAACGGGCCGGCGATGGGGTACGTGGACGCGTGGCTGAAGAGGGTGGGGTGGGAGGAGGGACCGCCCGAGCCGCCCAGGGACCCGGCGCTGCCGCGCTGCTGCCAGGACACGTCCGGCGGCGCGGCCTCCTTCGCCATGTCCCGCCGCCGCGCCATGCGGTGATGGCAAGCACGCTGAGCCGTGAGCGCAGCGATGCAGATGTGTATGGTTGGTGTACCACACGCGAACCGTCGTGGGTGGGAGTGAGAGCTGTGGAGCGTGGAGATTCGAAGCCATGGCCCCCTACACTCTAGCTGAGTTTTGTCTCATGTATCCGCGTGTACACAGGTCATGCAAACGCTAGTGTCGCTGACACACGCTGTCCCCGCCGGCGTGCGTGTAGGAATACACTCTCTGTTCTCTCTCTCTCACTCGCTCCCCTCCCGCGCGGCGAAGATAACGTAATCACCCGTACGGCCGTAGCCGCGTACCTCTGGATCTCACTGAGGCTGCCCCTCGCGCAGACCGAGCAGAGCCCGGCGGTGGCAGGCGCGAACCAAGCCTCTCACAATCCCGTGCACGTGCGACTCCTCTCTCGCAGAGAGGACACTGAAGCCCTCCCCTCCCTCTGGGCCAGGCGCCAGCTGGAGCGCCAGCAGTGTCGCTCGTGCGAGCGGCCAGGCTACCTGCTGCAGGAGCGGCGACTCCTTCTTGAGCCCCGCGTGCCCGTTGCGGATCTGAGAGAGGCGAGCGAGCTGCGAGTGAGGGCCAACGGGAGGAGGAGGAGAGGACCCCGAAGCTGGTGGCGTGGGAGGTGGCACACACCTTCTCCATCCCGACGACCACCAGCAGCCGCGAGCACCGCCGCCGTCCCCCGGGCCGGAGGGGCAGCGGGTCGCTCGGCGCCGGCAAGCTGCGAGCGAGGTGCTGGGCGGCGGCACGTGCCGTGTCGAGCAAGAGAGGGTGGGCCTCCCTCTCCTCCGGCCGCGCCACAACCGCCTGAAGAGAGGCACGCTCGCGCGGCGACAGGTTGTCGACGCAGTGCCGCAAGCTGCCGACGAGCGCCTCAGCCGAAGACACGTGCACGGCGTGGAGGGCTGAGGAGAGAGCGCCCTGCGACGTCCAGATCTGCAGCCACGTGCCAGGCGGCGCTGAGGCAGCCTCGCGGCTCCAGCCGGCTGGCCAGAACTCATCCAGAAAGGCTCCGAACCTGGGCCTCGAAGCGAGCCCGGAGCCGAGCACCAGCCTGCAGCGACGCACGCCACCGCCGCCGCCGCCGCTGCTGCCCTCGCCGCCGCCATCACCGCCGCCGCCGCTGCTGCCCCCGCCCCCGCCCCCGCCCCCACGGCTGACCCGCGGGACCGGAGCAGCGACCCCGTGCGCGCGGCACGCCTGCTCGAGCAAGTCTTCCGAGTCCGAGTCCGCCTCCGTACCCTCGCTGTCTTGCTCGCTCTCGTGGCCGGGCACGGGCACGAGCCGGAGGTTTGCGCGCCGCAGGGCCAGCTTCTCGCCTGCCACGCGGATGATGTACCGCCCCTTGGCCTCGCCCTCCGACTTGTACTTGCCGATCGTCACCCGCCAGCCGTTGAGGTGCGGCTTCCCCGCCAGTCCGGTGAGCAGCGCCTCTCGCCCCACCAAGCTGCCATCCTCCTCCTCCTCCGAAGCGTTCGCTGGCGGCGGCGGTGGCGGCGGCGATGGTGGCAATGCCCGTGCGGG
>NW_005196782.1:16864-21641 GCF_000372725.1 Emiliania huxleyi CCMP1516
GAGGCGGAGGCGGAGGCGGAGGCGGAGGCGGAGGCGGAGGCGGAGGCGGAGGCGGAGGCGGAGGCGGAGGCGGAGGCGGCAGAGGTGGGGGTGCGGTGGCGCTTGGGCGCGGGCGCCACCTCCGTCACCTCGTCATCGCTGTCGCTGAGAGAGATGACGGCGGGGCGGGGCGTGGACGGTGGTGCCAGCGCAGCCGTGCGCAACGAAGGGGCCTGTAGCGACGCGAGCCGCGGCGGCGGATCTTCGGCGGTGGCGGCGGCGGCGAGGGAGCCCGCCGGCCTCGGCGCCTCGCAAACGTTGCACGCGTCGAGGAGCATCGGATTGAGGAGCGTGCACTGAGGGCAGCGCCACTCTGCTGCTGAGGCGGCGGGCTCGGTCGGCGAGGGTCGGGCGTGGTGCGGTGGGGCAGCCGCCGCCGCCGCCGCACGTGCCGCCGCCGCCGCCGCCGCCGCGCTGGTGGCGCTTGCCGGCCTCTTGCGGGAAGAGGGCCCGCCGAGGCGGTGCCCCCCCGCCGACGGCATCGGCGTCGGCATCGGCGTGCGCGACGATTCGGCCCACCGCCCTCCGGACGATGCGCTCGCGGTGAGCAGCGCGTCGGCCGACGGCCCGAGGTCCGACCCGAGCCCCGCAAGGAGGGCTGCCGCACCGCCGCCGCGCCCGCCCGCGCTCCCGCCGCGCCGGTCGAGCCGGATGTGGAGCTTGCGGGTGGCTCCCGAGCCGGAGGAGGCGTGAGCGAGCCAGATGCCCTCCTGCTTGAGCTCATCGCAGACCTGGTGCAGGTACCGCCTCCGCTCAATTAATTAATCAATTAATTAATTAATTTTAATGAATCGCAGACCTGGTGCAGGTACCACCTCCGCTCCCGCGAGAGGCGAAAGTCCTTCATCTCGCCGAGAGCGGTCGCAGGGTCGCGGGCCCACTTCTCCAGCTCGGCGCGGTCGCTCGCGTTGTGCGGATTCACCGGCGCCGGCCGCCCGTCGAAGCCCGTAGACCAGTCGAGGTGCGGCAGAGCGCCACCGCCGCCGCCGCCGCCGCCTCCTCCTGCGCCGCCGCCGCCCGGGGTATGCCCCCGCCCACGGCCGCCGATCACCGTCACGCCACGGCGGCGAGCCTCCGCCCTCCAGTCCTCGTAGTCCGGGAAGGCCTCCTCGGCGTGCGCCTCGCAGAGCAGCGCGCCGGGCCGAGCGATGCTGACGCAGCCTCCCACGTGGTGGCTGCACGGGGGAAGGCTGTCGTCGCTGCCGCTGAAGGCGCCGCCGCGAAAGCCGGCTCGGCCGCCACCGCGAGAGCCGGCTCGGCCGCCGCCGCCGCCGCCGCCGCCGCCACGCCCGACTCGATCCGTCGGCCACTTTTCGAGCATCGCCCTGATGAACGGGCGAGCGTTCGAGTCGACGAGCATGTACATGTGATTGCTGCTGCTCCAGCCAGCCGGGCCCATGGTTGCGGCGCCGGCCGTCTTGACCATCAGCTTGTACTTGAGCAGCTGCTCCCGGCACTTCCAGCCGCCGTACAGACCGCGCACACCGGGGTTGTAGAAGGAGGGCCGCATCTCCTCGTTGCAGTATGGCGCCGCGAAGCCGCAGATCTGGTCGATCGTGAGCTGGGCTCCCGGGTCGGCGTGGAAGTGGAACGCGCAGAGGATGGCGTAGCCTCCACCGCGGAACTGCATCGTGTCGAGGTACTGCATCGATCCACGACCAGCAGGCGCGCCGCCGCCGCCGCCGCCACCGCCGCCGCCGCCGCCGCCACCGCCGCCGCCGCCGCCGCCGCCACCGATGTCGGCCTTGCCCTCGATGACTCGCACGAGCTCATTGTAGATCCGCTTCTGTTCAACCGGCGAGACGGCCTTGTCCAGATTTACGATGGTGCCGTTCTTCTGCACGTAAATCTCTTGGTCGAGCGCGACGATCCGATCGCGGCTTCGCCGCCAGGAGAACTCGCTCTGGTGCTTCCTCTGGATCGCGTCGTTGAGTCGCGCCTCGCACGCGGCAGCCAGGTCCGTGTTCCAAACCTTCGCGTCTCTCGCCCGCGGCATCGCCGCCTGCAAGAGCCTGGCCCAGGGCGTTTGTCGGGGCGGCAAGAATTTTTGCATGCTTTTTCCTGTGTTAGAGAGAGAGATGTTGTGTTTGTGTTTGTGTTAGTGCCAGTGCGCGCCAGTCCCGTGCCCAGTGTTGTGCGACGGAGTTTTGTTGTAAAATTCTTTTTCCTTTTTCGGGTGTATTCTTTTTTGCTTGGCCGGACATCATGATGAAATTCTGCAAAAACCTGGCTGGCCCCTGCCCTGCCCCTACCTACCTACCTACCTACCTACCTACCCTACTTATGGGAAACTAAAAAAGAAATCACTCGATAGGTGAAGGTGGGGTACCATACCAACTTAAAGTGATGGTTGGTACTCTCCTGCAACCAACCACAGTCCTTCCTGTGACATGGCAGGCCACTCTCAAGCCCTACAAGCACCAGATCACCCATTGGGGAGGGTGATCTGTGATCTGTAAGGGTCCGCCCGCAGGCGCATTTTGTATACCGAGGCGGTGCCCGGTGCCGAACCTGTCGGACCTTAAGACAGCATTGTAGATCCCTGGGCGAGGGTGGTGGAGCGTAATAAAATAATAGCAGTCATCTCCATTGGTTGGGCTCAACCCAGTTTTCCGGAAAACAAAAAGGAAAACAGAGGGTCCCCAGCACTTTGCGTTTCCGGAAATTTCCAGGGAAAACAGAGGGTGTTTGGTGCTCCATTCTGGAAACTCGCGAGTTTCCCTGAGTCTGAGAGAGAGATTTTTAAAGACCAACAAGAAATCACGACTCTCACAGTGATTTGGGCTCGGCAGCTTGTTAGCCCTCAGCCGAAGCTGGGGCCGGTCCCGTAGCCGAGAGGGCCCGCGCCGATGAGTTCGACGCGGTCGGGGGGGCCTGCGAAGAGGCCAGCGAGATGGCGATCGCTGTACTTCATGGTGCCCTCGGTGGGGCGGCTGACAAGCCAGAGGTCGATACTCTGGACGACCCATAGGATGCCACGAATGCCTGAAGGAGAGGGAGGCGAGGCCAGAGGCAGGCTCAGCTGCTCTCGGGTGATCCCGCTTTGGTGGCTGAAGGACCCGATGGTCCTGTCACATTCGCGTTCCGAGTCGTGGGGGTAGAAGAATTCGAGTAGAAATCGAGTCAGCACATCCTTGTAGTACAGCGGACCGCCAGGCTCGCCGGCAGCATCCGCAGGGAGGCAGCATATGAGGCACCAGTCTTCTGCGAAGAGCTCAACAGCTGCGGCCGCGACTCTCTCTGAGTCTGAGAGCTGGTCTGGGGCAAAATCTGAGGCAAAATTGAGGAAATCGACAAAATACCCAGGCGGTCGCAGGGTAATTTCCAGGTATACACGGGTTCTCCGCGAAATTCCCGGCATTTTGCCGATTTGGCCTAAAATTTGGCTGATTTGGGGCCCAAACCAGCCTCAGACTCGGCTAGAGCCCAAAATTTGACGATTTCCACGGAGTTTTCTCGGGAAAATAGAGAGGAAAAGAGAGGGTGCTGTAGAGAAAAAAGGGAGAAGAGGAATGGGGGGAAAGAGAAAGGGTCCGGTTTAAGGGAAAAGGGCGCCGAAAAGGGCGCGCTCATCCGTTTCACCCCAGTCGACCCCAGCTGAAGGATGAGCGGCGAGGCCGGGGAGGAGCTGGATACACCGGCCGCTCGCATCATGGCGCGTCGCGAGAGCCGCGCCGCGATGCCGGACCGGCTCAAGGTGGCGGCGCCGGACGACAGCTCGGATGAGGAGTGGAACGGAGACGACGACGAGGATGAGGAGGAGGACGGTCGCGTTTACTTGGACGCGTCGAAGTATGGCCGCGTGCGCTTGCACGCGGTGCAAGGAGCTGCGCAGTCGTCAAAGAGAAAGGAAAGGAAAACAGACGGGGTGCGAGAGGCAAACTGTGTTCAGCCCAAACGGGAGGAGTGCGTCCGTTACACGCCCAACGAGTAGGGGGTAGGGGTAGGGGGTGACGCCCAACCCCCCGAAAAGCAAAACAAAACAGACGGGGTGCGAGAGGCAAACCTGCGAAAGCCCAAGGCAGAAACAAAGGAAAGGAAAAAAAGGAGGAAAACACTGGATTCCCCAAACACGATTTGTGCGAGTATAAAGGAAAGGAAAACAGACGGGGTGCGAGAGGCAAACTGTGCTCAGCCCAATGCGCTTCTTTCTTAGCTCCCCGGCCCTGGATGTGAGGTTACTGACTGCACTCCAAGTGCTCCAAGGGCGGCAACACACCCATCAAGCTACAGATCAACGGAGGGGCTGCGCCGTGACCTACAGAGAGTCAGCTCAGCGGCGCTTGGGAACGACCAACCCGTAGAGATCAAACCCATGGCCGTGGGGGGTGACTCGAGCCCGGTGAGGGAGAACAGAAGCTCAGTCAGCCCCAGCCTGGGTGACAAATCTTGGTGCACACGTGACCAACTGTGTGGGGCCGAGGAGGGCGGTGGCGGGGGGACACGCCCCCCGGCCTAGTCCGTCCGAGACGTTGGTGATAACGGGCTTGCTCCCAATAGTGGACGGGGGTCCTCTGGGCGGCCGCAGATGCCAGGCAGTGGCAACAGCTGCAGTCGGGGAAGGAGATGAGACCGCCCTTAACCCGGCTGATGGAAGCCCCATGGTCGAGGTGGCACGCCTAATGGCGGGAGAACCGCCTCCTGCGGGCCACGAGATGTAGACTAACGGGGCGATCAGATGGGCGCAAACGGTGCCGAGGGGCTGTGGAGCGGTCGTCATGATTGACGAGATCGCCGT
>NW_005196781.1:0-1394 GCF_000372725.1 Emiliania huxleyi CCMP1516
CCCCCCCCCCCCCCCAATCCACCCCATCAAAGGCCCCAAACACTTTTCGCCGGGCTGGGCAACAGGCCAACAATGAGGAATCGGAACGCGGGGGCTTCCGCCGTTGCCACCGCCGCTGCAGACGACGATGAAGCGGTGGGACTGGAGCGCGGGCGCGCACTGGAGCTTGAGGAGCAGAGACACCTGCAGGGCCGGAGGGCCGCCTCAGCCGCGTGCGGGGCAGGGTGGGACGGCACTCGGTGTGCTGCGAGCACCGCGGGAGAGACAGAGAGCATCGCACGCAGCCGCACCATCGTGGCCTCGCTTAGCGCCTCGCCGCCGCACGCCTTTGCCAGAGCCGCCTCGAAGGCCGCCTCCCGGTCGCCGCCGTCGGCGGGCGGTGGCAGCGCTGCCGGCGGTGCAGGAGGCACCAGCAAGTGGATCCCGCCCGCAGCGAGCGCCCGGCCATAGTCGCGCTTGACCTACCGTGTCAAGCCGGCTCGGCGGTGCAGATGCGCACCGTCTCTCTTGCGCTCTGACGCTCGGAGGGCGATACCTCCTCCTCCCCTCCGACGTCCCCTCTCTCGAGCTGCACCGTCCCCTTGGTTTGCAGTCCGCCTGGCGGCGGAAGTGCCGGCGGCACGCCACGATAGACGCAGCGATGGAAGTACGTGGCAGCGGCCAGCCCCGCGCCCAGAGTGACGAGCAGCGTCGTCCAGTCGAGGTTGCTCGGGTCGATGGAGTGCAGGGACATTTATGTATGTGTTGGGCCAGCGCCCACCAAGCCACGCCGGCCAGAGAGCCGCACAGTGTCGTGCGAGAAAAGAATTGATCGCGCCCATAGGGTCGATTCCGCATGGTACGGGACCCCTCGATCGTCTCGCCCTCCCTCACTGGTGTGTTCAAAAGAATTTGCGTGCAACTCACGTGGTCCGTGAGAAGAGGCGGCAAGGGGGGAGCAACCGTCGCAACGGGCGAGCACGTCCCGAGCCGGGGCGACAGCAGTGGATCGGCCTCCCCCGACGCGGATCATGCCAGGAAGGGCTCGAGACAGCCCGGAGAGATTCGTGCCGGCAGCAGACAGGGTAAGACTCCGACAGAACGCGATCCGAGAAGCCGAGAGGGATCGTGAGGCCACGGTGGCGGGCGAAAAGGCGGTCCTGGCGGAACTGAGGGCGATCGGTCTGTCGCTCACAGCCAGCTACAGGCCAGTGCAGGCACGGGAAGTGCGGGGACTGGCTGAACGACTAATTGGCTCGACGGACCTTGGGCAGGTGTTCCGGTGGGGGGGGAGGACTACCTCGTCAACGACATTGCACCTACTTCCCCCCCCCCCCACCACCACCACCACCTACCTACCTATTGCGGGGCCCTCTGGGGCGGTCAAAACCGGACCTACCTACCTATGCATAGGG
>NW_005196780.1:0-1394 GCF_000372725.1 Emiliania huxleyi CCMP1516
TGGGCAGCAGCTGCCCCTCCCGGTGGCCGTGGCCCAACCGGCCATCTTCTCCATCGCCCCAGCTGCAGACGCCGCCGTCGGCGGTGAGGGCGAGGCTGTGCATGCCTCCAGCCGACACAGCGACGACGCGCTGGCCAGCTAAGGCCTCGATCTTCTTGGGCTGCCACTGGTCTTCCTGCTGGTCGCCGTGGCCCAGCTCGCCCGGCCAGCCGCCGCCCCAGGACCAAAGGGCGCCGTCCGCGGAGAGAGCGAGGCTGAAAAGTCCTGACGCCGCCACACCAATCGCGCGCTCGCCTCCGAGGAGTGACGGGAGACGGGTCGGCGTCTTCAGCTGCAGCACGCCCTCGCCGTGGCCGAGAAGGCCTGGATACAACTCCGCCTCGTCAAAGTCCTCGCCCTCCTCGCCCTCCTCGCCCTCCGCTCCCGTGCCGCACGACGAGAGCCGCCCCTCGCCGTCGATGAAAAGGCTGTGCCGCTCGCCTGCCGACGCCCTCGCCAGCGGGTTGGACTCGCACAGCAGCGCCGAATAGCACAGCCACCGCACGGCGCAGCTCTCGCTCTCTGGCTGCGCAAGCAGCTCGAAGCCGCGCTCTCGCGCCCACAAGCGGATGGCCTCCACCGCAAGCGAGGCGTGGAAGAGAAGCGAGACGGCCGCGGCGCGAGCGATGTCGGCGGGGCTGTTGCAGTGAGAGAGGGCGCGCGCGAGGAGCTCTGTAGGGAGGTCGAGGAGGCGGGGGGGCGGCGGCGTGTCCGACGAGGGAGCGGCGGTGGTGACGGGGGCAGCGAGGCAGCGCGAGCGGCGCGAGCGGCGCGGCGGGGTGGACATCGCGAGAAAAAGAATTTTATGTGTCGGAGAGAACGAGCTGACCGTTACGCAAAAGCATGCGCGACTTGCACTCTTTCGTGCCACTCGCTCGCCGGTGCGCGGGGCATGGCCTCCCGCGCGGCTCGCGCTCACTCGGCCTGCCTCCGCCTCACGGCTGGCTGAGCACGCCATGGGTCCGCCTGGTGCGGCGCTGCTCGCTCGCTGCGCTGCACAAAGCTGCGAGAAGCAGGGTGGCCTCCTGAGCTTGAGCATGGCGCAGCGCGGCTGCTGGTGCTCGAGGGCGGCCGTGCAGTGGCGTGAGGGCCTGATTGGTGGTGACCTCGTGCTGCATCAGCGTGCGCAGCATGCTCCCTCACCCGTGTCGCCCATATCAGATTTGCTCGACGGTCGGGTCCTCCTCCTCCCTAGCGCCGGCAGCAGCGCGGCGCCGTTACAGTTGTTCGCGGGCACGGGACTGGCGCGCACTGGCACTAACACAGGAAAAATAAACGGAAAAATATATTTGCGCCCAAAATTCCCGCCCCCTGATAAAACACCCAGGGACTGAACGATTCAGAAATTTTTTTTT